>NC_072766.1:16639302-16939302 GCF_022539595.1 Amphiprion ocellaris
CCAAAATTCATGATGATTTTTTTTTTCAAAGAAAACCTTTCTGGAGTGTTTTTCACGCCCTCCTTTACATTATTTCATCATATGGCACGTTTTTACAACATGTTTGAAAAATGGCATTTTTTTTCGACATAGTATAGTAAGGCGTTTTTTTTTTTGCACCAAAATTCATGATGATTTTTTTTTCAAAGAAAACCTTTCTGGAGTGTTTTTCACGCCCTCCTTTACATTATTTCATCATATGGCACGTTTTTACAACATGTTTGAAAAATGGCATTTTTTTTCGACATAGTATAGTAAGGCATTTTTTTGTGCCAAAATTCATGATGATTTTTTTTTCAAAGAAAACCTTTCTGGAGTGTTTTTCACGCCGTCCTTTACATTATTTTATCATATGGCACGTTTTTACAACGTCTTTGAAAAATGGCAATTTTTTTCGACATAGTATTGTATTGCGTTTTTGTTTGCGCCAAAATTCATGATGATTTTTTTTTCAAAGAAAACCTTTCTGGAGTGTTTTTCACGCCTCCTTAATATTATTTCATCATATGGCATGTTTTCACAACATGTTCAAAAATGATATTTTCGACATAGTATACTATGGCATTTTTTTTGCGCCAAAATTCATGATGATTTTTTTTTCAAAGAAAACCTTTCTGGAGTGTTTTTCATGCCCTCCTTTACATTATTTCATCATATGGCACGTTTTTACAACATGTTTGAAAAATGGCATTTTTTTTCGACATATTATAGTAAGGCGTTTTTTTTGTGCCAAAATTCATGATGATTCTTTTTTTCAAAGAAAACCTTTCTGGAGTGTTTTTCACGCCCTCCTTTACATTTCATCATATAGCACGTTTTTACAACATGTTTGAAAAATCGTGTTTTTTTTCCGACATAGTATAGTAAGGCCTTTTTTTGCGCCAAAATTCATGATGATTTTTTTTTTCAAAGAAAACCTTTCTGGAGTGTTTTTCACGCCCTCCTTTACATTATTTCATAATATGGCACGTTTTTATAATATCTTTGAAAAATGGCAATTTTTTTCGACATAATATAGTAAGGCGTTTTTTTTGCACCAAAATTCATGATGATTTTTTTTTTCAAAGAAAACCTTTCTGGAGTGTTTTTCACGCCCTCCTTTACATTATTTCATCATATGGCACGCTTTTACAACATGTTTGAAAAATGGCATTTTTTTTCGACATAGTATAGTAAGGCATTTTTTTTGTGCCAAAATTCATGATGATTTTTTTTTCAAAGAAAACCTTTCTGGAGTGTTTTTCACGCCGTCCTTTACATTATTTTATCATATGGCACGTTTTTACAACGTCTTTGAAAAATGGCAATTTTTTTCGACATAGTATTGTAATGCGTTTTTGTTTGCGCCAAAATTCATGATGATTTTTTTTTCAAAGAAAACCTTTCTGGAGTGTTTTTCACGCCCTCCTTAATATTATTTCATCATATGGCATGTTTTCACAACATGTTCAAAAATGATATTTTCGACATAGTATACTATGGCATTTTTTTTGCGCCAAAATTCATGATGATTTTTTTTTCAAAGAAAACCTTTCTGGAGTGTTTTTCACGCCCTCCTTTACATTATTTCATCATATGGCACGTTTTTACAACATGTTTGAAAAATGGCATTTTTTTTCGACATGGTATAGTAAGGCGTTTTTTTTTGCGCCAAAATTCATGATGATTTTTTTTTTCAAAGAAAACCTTTCTGGAGTGTTTTTCACGGCCTCCTTTACATTATTTCATCATATGGCACGTTTTTACAACATGTTTGAAAAATCGCATTTTTTTCGACATAGTATAGTAAGGCGTTTTTTTTGCGCCAAAATTCATGATTTTTTTTTTTCAAAGAAAACCTTTCTGGAGTGTTTTTCACGCCCTCCTTTACATTATTTCATCATATGGCACGTTTTTATAATATCTTTGAAAAATGGCAATTTTTTTCGACATAATATAGTAAGGCGTTTTTTTTGCACCAAAATTCATGATGATTTTTTTTTTTCAAAGAAAACCTTTCTGGAGTGTTTTTCACGCCCTCCTTTACATTATTTCATCATATGGCACGTTTTTACAACATGTTGAAAAATGACATTTTTCGACATAGTATAGTAAGGCGTTTTTTTTGCGCCAAAATTCATGATGATTTTTTTTTTCAAAGAAAACCTTTCTGGAGTGTTTTTCACGCCCTCCTTTACATTATTTCATCATATGGCACGTTTTTATAATATCTTTGAAAAATGGCAATTTTTTTCGACATAATATAGTAAGGCGTTTTTTTTTGCACCAAAATTCATGATGATTTTTTTTTTCAAAGAAAACCTTTCTGGAGTGTTTTTCACGCCCTCCTTTACATTATTTCATCATGTGGCACGCTTTTACAACATGTTTGAAAAATGGCATTTTTTTTCGACATAGTATAGTAAGGCATTTTTTTGTGCCAAAATTCATGATGATTTTTTTTTCAAAGAAAACCTTTCTGGAGTGTTTTTCACGCCGTCCTTTACATTATTTTATCATATGGCACGTTTTTACAACGTCTTTGAAAAATGGCAATTTTTTTCGACATAGTATTGTATTGCGTTTTTGTTTGCGCCAAAATTCATGATGATTTTTTTTTCAAAGAAAACCTTTCTGGAGTGTTTTTCACGCCTCCTTAATATTATTTCATCATATGGCATGTTTTCACAACATGTTCAAAAATGATATTTTCGACATAGTATACTATGGCATTTTTTTTGCGCCAAAATTCATGATGATTTTTTTTTCAAAGAAAACCTTTCTGGAGTGTTTTTCATGCCCTCCTTTACATTATTTCATCATATGGCACGTTTTTACAACATGTTTGAAAAATGGCATTTTTTTTCGACATATTATAGTAAGGCGGTTTTTTTGTGCCAAAATTCATGATGATTCTTTTTTTCAAAGAAAACCTTTCTGGAGTGTTTTTCACGCCCTCCTTTACATTTCATCATATAGCACGTTTTTACAACATGTTTGAAAAATCGTGTTTTTTTTCCGACATAGTATAGTAAGGCCTTTTTTTGCGCCAAAATTCATGATGATTTTTTTTTTCAAAGAAAACCTTTCTGGAGTGTTTTTCACGCCCTCCTTTACATTATTTCATAATATGGCACGTTTTTATAATATCTTTGAAAAATGGCAATTTTTTTCGACATAATATAGTAAGGCGTTTTTTTTTGCACCAAAATTCATGATGATTTTTTTTTTCAAAGAAAACCTTTCTGGAGTGTTTTTCACGCCCTCCTTTACATTATTTCATCATATGGCACGCTTTTACAACATGTTTGAAAAATGGCATTTTTTTTCGACATAGTATAGTAAGGCATTTTTTTGTGCCAAAATTCATGATGATTTTTTTTTCAAAGAAAACCTTTCTGGAGTGTTTTTCACGCCGTCCTTTACATTATTTTATCATATGGCACGTTTTTACAACGTCTTTGAAAAATGGCAATTTTTTTCGACATAGTATTGTATTGCGTTTTTGTTTGCGCCAAAATTCATGATGATTTTTTTTTCAAAGAAAACCTTTCTGGAGTGTTTTTCACGCCCTCCTTAATATTATTTCATCATATGGCATGTTTTCACAACATGTTCAAAAATGATATTTTCGACATAGTATACTATGGCATTTTTTTTGCGCCAAAATTCATGATGATTTTTTTTTCAAAGAAAACCTTTCTGGAGTGTTTTTCATGCCCTCCTTTACATTATTTCATCATATGGCACGTTTTTACAACATGTTTGAAAAATGGCATTTTTTTTCGACATGGTATAGTAAGGCGTTTTTTTTGCGCCAAAATTCATGATGATTTTTTTTTTCAAAGAAAACCTTTCTGGAGTGTTTTTCACGGCCTCTGTTACATTATTTCATCATATGGCAGGTTTTTACAACATGTTTGAACAATCGCATTTTTTTCGACATAGTATAGTAAGGTGTTTTTTTGCGCCAAAATTCATGATTTTTTTTTTCAAAGAATACCTTTCTGGAGTGTTTTTCACGCCCTCCTTTACATTATTTCATCATATGGCACGTTTTTATAATATCTTTGAAAAATGGCAATTTTTTTCGACATAATATAGTAAGGCGTTTTTTTTGCACCAAAATTCATGATGATTTTTTTTTTTTCAAAGAAAACCTTTCTGGAGTGTTTTTCACGCCCTCCTTTACATTATTTCATCATATGGCACGTTTTTACAACATGTTGAAAAATGACATTTTTCGACATAGTATAGTAAGGCGTTTTTTTTGCGCCAAAATTCATGATGATTTTTTTTTTCAAAGAAAACCTTTCTGGAGTGTTTTTCACGCCCTCCTTTACATTATTTCATCATATGGCACGTTTTTACAACATGTTTGAAAAATCGCATTTTTTTCCGACATAGTATAGTAAGGCCTTTTTTTGCGCCAAAATTCATGATGATTTTTTTTTCAAAGAAAACCTTTCTGGAGTGTTTTTCATGCCCTCCTTTACATTATTTCATCATATGGCACGTTTTTACAACATGTTTGAAAAATGGCATTTTTTTTCGACATATTATAGTAAGGCGTTTTTTTTGTGCCAAAATTCATGATGATTCTTTTTTTCAAAGAAAACCTTTCTGGAGTGTTTTTCACGGCCTCCTTTACATTATTACATCATATGGCACGTTTTTACAACATGTTGAAAAATCACATTTTTTTTCGACATATGGCATTTTTTTTTCCCCAAAATTCATGATGATTTTTTTTTTTCAAAGAAAACCTTTCTGGAGTGTTTTTCAAGGCCTCCTTTACATTATTTCATCATACGGCACGTTTTTACATGTTGAAAAATCTATTTTTTTTCGACATAGTAAACTATGGCTTTTTTTGCGCCAAAATTCATGATGATTTTTTTTTCCAAAGAAAACCTTTCTGGAGTGTTTTTCACAGCCTCGTTTACATTATTTCATCATATGGCACGTTTTTACAACATTTTGAAAAATCGCATTTTTTTAGACATCGTATATTATGGCGGTTTTTTTGCGCCAAATTTCATGATGATTTTTTTTCAAAGAAAACCTTACAATAGTGTTTTTCACAGCCTCCTTTACATTATTTCATCATATGGAACGTTTTTACAACATGTTGAAAAATCACATTTTTTTTTCTACATAGTATACTATGGCTAAAATTCATGATGATTTCTTTTCCCACAAAAATTCTATGTGGTCAAAAATGTCACAAAATCGTCATAGTTTGTTTGTGGTCAAAAATGTCACGAAAACATCATAGTTTAGTATGTGGTGAAAAATGGCGAAAAAAAGTCATAGTTGAATATGTGGTGAAAAATGGTGAAAAAACGTCATAGTATGTGGTCAAAAATGATGAAAAAACGTCATAGTTTAGTATGTGGTGAAAAATGGTGAAAAAATGTCATAGTTTAGTATGTGGTCAAAAATGGTGAAAAAACGTCATAGTATGTGGTCAAAAATGGTGAAAAAATGTCATAGTTTAGTATGTGGTCAAAGATGGCGAGAAAACGTCATAGTTTAGTATGTGGTGAAAAATGGTGAAAAAACGTCATAGTTTGACGTGTTCAAAAATGGTGAAAAAACGTCATAGTTTAGGATGTGGTCAAAAATGGTGAATAAAAGGTCACAGTTTAGTATGTGGTCAAAAATTTGACCAAAACCTCTTAATTTAGTATGTGGTCAAAAATGTCACGAAAACGTCATAGTTTAGTATGTGTTCATAAATGGCCAAAAAAACATCATAGTTTAGTATGTGTTCAAAAATGGCCAAAAAAACATCATCGTTTAGTATGTGGCCAAAAATGGCGAAAAAATGTCATAGTTCAGTATGCGGTCAAAAATGTCACCAAAACGTAATGTTTAGTATGTCAGGATTCCTACAGCTTAAGGCAAGTTAAATTCAAGACTTTTTAAGACATTTTTTATTGCCATTTGAAATTAAATTTAAGACCAATTTCACAATAAACACAAATGAAAAAAAAAACACCACATCAATTACATAGGGTTAGGGACAATTTTACCCAAATGTTTATTTTAACATAAAACATGACTTTTTTGTCCAGTGAAAAAGTTTTTTTTCTTTGACCACACCTCCAGGCAAAATTCCTTCAGTTGCAATATGTTCTTGCTGCAGTAGCTCCAGGAACTTCCAATTAACGTTTGGTCCATCCATGGAGGCGGACAACGGCTTACGCCTATCCAGGTCCTTGGCACCTTCCTGGGAATAAACAATGTTGAAGCACATGAAGCATATAAAAATCATACTGGATTAATCCAGTATAGATTTAGCAAACTGTCATACAGCATATTGTCTTTGTAACAGATGGAAGGCTGACACAGACAAGATATCAATAATAACACCTTAAAGCGATATTCCACTTTTCAAGAATAATCCACTCAATATGTACTCACCTCTACGCCCATGTGAGGATGGGTGAAGATCTTCTGTTCACAAAACAATCCTGGAGTTTCAGCAGAAAACAGCATTGCAGCTAATTAGAATGAATGATGACCATGGATAAAATCAACCACCACAGAGAGCAGAGACATTTTGTGTTCGTTTTTTTTACATTTTATCCATGGTCACCATTCACTGTAATTAGCTGCAACGCTGTTTTCTGCTGAAACTCCAGGATTATTTTGTGAACTGATGATTTTCACCCATCCTCATATCAGCATAGAGGTGAGTACATATTGAGTGCATTATTCTTGAAAAGTGGAATTTCGCTTTAATAAGTCAAAGCTGAAGACCATCAGTGGTGGACGAAGTACTGAACCCCAGTACTTGAGTCAAAGTATAGATACTCCTGGTCAAATATTACTCAACTACAAGTGAAAGTTGCTCAGTCAAAATTTTACTTGAGTTAAAGTAGTAGAGTTCTTGCTTTAAAAAAATACTGAAGTATTCAAAAGTACAAATTACAAAGTACATTTT
Organism: Amphiprion ocellaris; assembly: GCF_022539595.1. Lineage (NCBI taxonomy): Eukaryota > Metazoa > Chordata > Actinopteri > Pomacentridae > Amphiprion > Amphiprion ocellaris. The sequence goes on from NC_072766.1 coordinate 16,646,273, forward strand.
ATAATATCAATACATGCTGTATTGTTTTCACAATGCATATACAGAACCTTGTAACTTTCTGAAAGCACCTGATGATGCACTGACCTGCTTGTAGAACCACTCTGCTACATAAAGCCTACAGAAACATCTATAAAAACTTCAGCATAGAAATACAGTCAAGAACAAAACGGACAGCTGTTGTCAATTTCTGATGTAAATGTATTAAAATCACATCATAAAATGAGATTGAAGCCAACTCTAAGGAGTTCTCCAAGTCTGTTAAATAACTGAGATTTCTTTCTGTCTTCAGGAGCAGTATATACATGAATTATGAGGTATTTTTCACCTCAATAAAAACAATCCAACTTTAAAAGCTACCTGGAATAATGAATAATTATAATAACATCTTGAGAATTCATTTTGTCTTTCTCCTGCTGTCACTATTACTGCTTTTTGTTTAAATAACAGAGGGAGAGCTTGCTTGCTCTTGTTCCAGAGTGCACCTGGATGACGTATTTCCACTTTTACATCAGTCCCATTTGAGAGGAGCTACTGTGATCAGTTTCCTTTTGTGAGGAACACAGCATGTGACCAAATGCATTTTAGAAAAGAAAAAACAGCAACAGCTGACTTCAAAGCTTAGTCGAAAAGTAACAACAACCTTCCTAGAAATGTAGTGGAGTCAAAAGTACAGTATTTGTCTTTGAAATGTAGTGGAGTGAAAGTCACAAGTTTCCAAAAAAAAACAAATACTCAAGTAAAGTACAGATACTCACAAAATGTACTTAAGTACAGTACTGAAGTAAATGTACTTCACTGCTGTCCACCACTAAAGACCATACAATATAAACAACACTTGTACAATATAATGTGATCCAATACAGCCATGACTTCTACCTTTACAAATATAATAATGTTCAGTTTTGATTGACACTTTCAGAAAAGATATGAACTTCATTACTGATGTTGTAATTTGCAGTGGTGTTGAAGTGGACTGCATTATATTGAAAGTTTTGGTCGCTACATTTACACGCATGAGACAGGCAGAATGATGTTTCTAATTTTCTGCTTCCATAATAATTTGTTTGTCGCCTACTTACTTTGAAATGGCGTAGTAAATCCTCAGCTGTTCCATGTCCCATCAACTGCGACCCCGAATATCTTGACTGGACGTGATCTTCGCACCAATAGCGGATATGCAGATCCAGTTGTTTTGTTTTCGTGGTCTGGTTGAGGCTCTCGCCAAACATTAAAACAAACGTGTCCTTGTTAGCATCCGCAACAAGCTGCTCTGAAATGTACGGGGCTAATCCAAACCTGCTGATGTAGGCCGTCTGGTCGGAACCGCATGCAAACGAGTGGGAATGTCAGAGTCTGGGAACACAACACGGAAAAAGCCTCCAACTCCCTCATTTGACTGGTATGATTGGTGTTTTGTCACGGAGTTCAGAGACCACAGTACCTGTGCTTTCAGTGTAGGCGTCCACCCGAACATAGTCCGGAGATGCGATGCTGCGGTCCTGGTTGTTGATATCGGGGCTGGGGGTGGAGACGAGAGTAGAACAGAACTGGGAAATACCCGGCGTTTGATGGCAGCTTGATTTCGAGGCTTTATGTTTTGCGCTGTGCATGTATGACTCCACGGCCTTCACTCCCATCGTGCCGAGTTTGAAACATTTCTTGCACAAAATACACCGGTGCCTCGTACACTGCCTGGTACCGCTTTCAGCCGTGAAGATAAAACTTGGTTGGACAGCCAATTTTCGTTGAATTTACATTTTCCCATGTGGTCCAAAGTTGCTACATGAACGACGTGCGTCTGCGATTAGAGTCCCGGCTGCAAACACATCACTGTTTTGTTGGTTCCGCTATCGTGATTGTGCGATGTTACCTCGAAAGTCATTCTGTAAATTATTTAAATAAATGAATAAATGAATAAATGTTACCATTTATTTTGAGGTTTGAGACCAATTACAATCATAAACTCATACATATCACGTGTTAATATTTTTAAGACGTTTGAAAGATTGATTTAAGACATTTTAATGCCAATTAAGGCCTTGTTTTTAGATTCATGAATTCAATGCCTTTTAAGACTTTTTAAGGATCCGCGGGAACCCTGACTTCCTCATCTTAGAGAAGAACTGGATCAGACTGAGACAAGGACATGTTAGGATTTATTTTTTTAAGGCACTGCTAGCTGAACACTGAACTTGATGTTACATATGAGTAATGCAATATTGATATTAATAACCATTTGTTGTGTAATTAATGTATGAGTTGTGTTGACCTGAGTAGAGAGAGAGCATTAACCCCAGGCTCTGAAGGGTTAAATACATGATGGATACACACAGGTCAGGCTGGAAACTACAGCTGCGCGCACACACACACACACACACACACACACACACACACACACACACACACACACACACACACACACACACACACACACACACACACACACACACACACACGAGTACAAAGAGTGTTTTCACACACAGCACATTGGCCTTGACACACAGCATGTCCTTATAATGTAACAACTAATTGTACTGAAACCGCTAAACTCAAGGTTGTTTAAGGGTGGAAACCATAATAATCCTCCCTATGAGACACCACCAGTAGCTGCATCACATCTCAGCTAACAGAGGAATAAGACTGACAGGTAGAGAGCAGGAAGAGGTTTCTAGGAGGTTCTTTTACAGGATGGTTCCTGGAGATTGGATGAATCGTGTGCCAGAGATATGGACGTATCTGTACACCAACCAATGGGAGAACTAAGTCTACACCAGGGTTATCCCCACCTTTAGCCAATCACTGTTCAATATTTGAATGATATGTTTGTTTTCTATAACCAATCACATTTCACCATACAGTACAAAAAGGTTCTGTTCATATCAGACTTTGTCCTTTTCTGGGAGGCTGTTCCAGACAGAAAAGGTCCTTGATCAAGATTCTTTTGAGACACTGATGGTAGAAAATAAACGGCTTAATTGGAGAGAAGTAGTTTGTTTTCTATCTTCAAAAAACGAACCCGCTCAACAGACACGAGTGTCAAAAAGAATTTATACAGAGCAACTAACTTTCCACTGTCAAATAATAAAAACAAGGGTTTTCTTGCAGTGAGAATTGTTTTTACACCATCCAAAGAGGTTTGAGCAGGCACCAAAGGAAAATAGTAACAGAACTTAGTATGAAATCCGTTTTCACATTTTGGGTTCCAATTACTCAAGCATTATTGATGTGTCTGTTACTGAATAGTGAGAAAAACAGAAAAATACTCAGATTTTTGTCAGATGAGTTCACTCTACAGCATTTTATTAATCATGCTCACTGCTGTGTGTCGTCAAACATCCATTTTAAGAGAAGAAAAACTAACCCTAACCCTAACCCATCTGTTGTGGGGGACAGGAGGACAGCAAGACACCTGTCCTGGGGACAGGATGACACAGGAAGACACTTGTCCCGGAGGACAGGAGGAGAGAGAAACACAGGCAAATGTCCTGGGGGAAAGGAGGAGAGACAGACAGACACCTGTCCTGTGGGACGGGGGGGAGGGAGAGAGAGAGACACAGACACCTGTCCTGGGGGACAGGAGGACCGAGAGAAAGACACCTGTCCTGTGGGACAGGAGGAGAGAGAGAGAGACACAGACACGTGTCATGGGGGACAGGATGAGAGAGAGAATGAGAAAGACAGACATCTGTCCTGGGGGACAGGAGGAGACAAACAGACACAGACACCTATCCTGGGGGACAGGAGGAGAGAGAGACACCTGTCAAGGGGATCCAGAGGAGAGAGAGAGAGACACCTGTCCTGGGGAAAGGATGAGAGAGAGAGAGAGACACCTGTCCTGGGGAAAGGATGAGAGAGAGAGAGACACCTGTCCTGGGGAAAGGATGAGAGAGAGAGAGACACCTGTCCTGGGGAAAGGATGAGAGAGAGAGAGACACCTGTCCTGGGGAACACTCGGGCTGGAACACCTGGGCAGTCATTAGCTGTAACACATTAGATCTAATACAATAGCTGTAGTCCAATAGATGATAGGCATTAGCTCTCATACGTTACTTTAATACATTAGCTGTTATACAATAGCTGTGGTACAATAATAATAGTAATCATGGATTAGATTTATATAGCGCTTTTCAAGGCACTCAAAGCGCTTCACAATGAATCCATTATTCATTCACTCACACATTCTCACTCGGCGGTGGTAAACTACATTTGTAGCCACAGCTGCCCTGGGGCAGACTGACGGAAGCGTGGCTGCCAATGTGCGCCTACGGCCCCTCCGACCACCACCAGCATTCACACCCATTCATACTCCAGTGTGAGTAGCAGCACTGGAGGCAAGGTGGGTAAAGTGTCTTGGCCAAGGACACAACAGCACATGACTAGGACAGAGCGGAAATCGAACCGCCGACCCTTCGATCATTGGACGACCCGCTCTGCCACCTGAGCCACAGCCACCCCACGATAGGTAAAATACATTAGCTCAAATACATCACTAAAAACTGAGCTGTTATACATTAGCTGTAGTACAATAGATGCAAACAAACGAACACTCGGGCTGGGGCTGGAACACACAGGAGGAGAGAGACAGACACCTGTCATGGGGGACAGGATGAGAGAGAGAGACAGACACCTGTCCTGGGGGACAGGAGGAGAGAGAGACAGACACCTGTCATGAGGGACAGGAGGAGAGCGAGAGAGACCGATACCTGTCATGGGGAAGAGAGACACCTGTCCTGAGGGACAAGAGGAGAGAAACAGACATCTGTCCTGGGGGACAGGAGGAGAGAGAGAGACAGACACCTGTCATGGGGGACAGGAGGACAGAGAGACACCTTTCCTGAGGGACAAGAGGAGAGAGAGACAGAGCGAGACAGACCCCTGTCATGGGGGACAGGAGGAGAGAGAGACAGACACCTGTAATGGGGGACAGGAGGAGAGAGAGAGAGACTTGTCCTGGGGGACATGAGGAGAGAGACTTGTCCTGGGGGACAAGAGGAGAGAGAGACTTGTCCTAGGGGACATGAGGAGAGAGAGAGAGACACCTGTCCTGGGGGACAGGAGGAGAGAGAGAGAGACTTGTCCTGGGGGACATGAGGAGAGGGACTTGTCCTGGGGGACATGAGGAGAGACACCTGTCCTGGGGGACAGGAGGAGAGAGAGAATGAGAGAGAAAGACAGACATCTGTCCTGGGGGACAGGAGGAGAGAGAGAGAGAGACAGACACCTGTCCTGGGGGACAGGAGGAGAGAGAGACAGACACCTGTCATGGGGGAGAGGAGGAGAGCGAGAGAGACCGATACCTGTCATGGGGAAGAGAGACACCTGTCCTGAGGGACAAGAGGAGAGAGACAGACATCTGTCCTGGGGGACAGGAGGAGAGAAACAGACACAGACACCTGTCCTGGGGGAAAGGAGGAGAGAGACAGAGACTGGTCTTGGGGGACATGAGGAGAGAGAGAGACAGACAGACACCTGTCCTGGGGGACAAGAGGAGAGAGAGACTTGTCCTAGGGGACATGAGGAGAGAGAGAGAGACACCTGTCCAGGGGGACAGGAGGAGAGAGAGAGAGAGAGACTTGTCCTGGGGGACATGAGGAGAGGGACTTGTCCTGGGGGACATGAGGAGAGAGAGACAGACACCTGTCCTGGGGGACAGGAGGAGAGAGAGACACCTGTCCTGAGGGACAAGAGGAGAGAGAGAGATACAGACATCTGTCCTGGGGGACAGGAGGAGGAAATGGAAAAAACTGACCTTTTTTCGTTTCTGTCTCTTACTGATTTTACTTTTTTGTTATTCTAAATATGAAATGAAAATCAAAGCATTTTTTAAATTTCGTATATCCCTTTTTGATCATGACACGGAAAATTTTAATTTTTGTATTTTAAAACTAAAATCAAATAACCACTTGTTTTTCGTTTTTCAATACCCGTTTCAGAACGGAAAATCCAATTGCCAAAATATACACGGACCGAACTTTCAGCTGTTCAACTCATTATTTTAAGTTAAAGTGGCTAAAATGAAATGTATGTTTTTTGGTTTGAAAGTTGTCTGAAGATAAAACATAAACATTTGGAATTTTAAAAAAACAGAAAGTAACAACCAGTGTGAGTTCATTTGACTAAATCATGAATGTTGCTGGATAAAACATCATCAAACACCACATAAGGAAACATCTTTTGATAGAATTCTTCCAGAAATTCAAAAACCACTTCAAACGCCACACTGTCAAATCCAAATTTGCAAAGCAGAACCTCAATTACACACCAATTTCCACACAAAAACACAGGGGCAAATGCAACTACACTTCTCACCGCTGTCTGCACACATGCTGGAGCTTTTCCTTTGGATCGCTAAGTAATACTGGGCTCTGAAATGATCTTTGCTGAGGCTCTGTTATGCTGCTTTCTGTCCACTCAAGCTGTAATAAATTATACTGCAGAGGAAAAAGCATCTCTGTGGAGTGAAATCTGACCCTGACTATCATTGGCAAAGTGTGTGAAAGTGCCCCATGTGCTTATTACCTGATGAAATTGGAAACAACTTTTGGCTCATAAGTGCCGAATGCTAAGTGACTTTATTGCTGCAGCCTTTAAACAGCGTCAGCCCGATAACACCAGTTACTCTGGTGTTTCTATTGAACTGAAAAACGCCCAGAGTCGGGCAGCAGCAGACTCATCTTAACAATAACAGACCATTCTGTTTGTTGTAATCTGTGAGAGTAACATCGCCAATTTTAGACTGCCAATTTCCTCCATCATGTCTCCATCTGTCTATCTGCTGCCTGCTGTGTGTGAGAAAAAAAATGCTTTCTAAATGAAACGCATTACACACAAACACTAGACAGCAATTCATGTTAACAATTACACAGTAATCTCACTTCCTGTAAGAGAGTGTCAGTGGGATGTTTGTGCACCAGCCAGCTGTGAAATAATGAGCTACTACCATGCTGAGCCATTCAGTGAGTCACGCACGGAGACGTTTGAGTGTGCTACATGTCTACAACTACTTTGCGTCTAGTTATGTCGAGCTGTGATTGCTGTTTCCTGCCCACCCCTCTAACTGAAGGCCAGAGTTTTCCCTCTGACCTGTGTGTAACTGTATATGGTCAAGTGTGTTGAAGGTTCTTTCAATCCACATTTGGAAACTGCAGCTCTTGTTTATTTAAACCTCGTGTCGTCCTGCGGGTTAAAACTGACCCGCTTTAAAGTTTGAAAATGTGGAGAAAAAAAATATTTTCACACTGAAACTTCTGATGTCCACATTTTCAACATTTTTGGGAAATCTTTGAACATTTTTTGGTGGAAAAAAAAATGTTTCTTAAGAACATTCACAAAAAAAAATCAACCAAAATCCAGTGAATTTCGCTGGATTTTGGTTGAATTTTATGTGAATGTTCTTAAAGAAAATATTAGAAGTTTTACTGATATATATGTAATCACTAGAGATTTTTAGGATTTTTTTGGAATATTTTTACTCATTTTTTGAAAATACAAGAATTTTCTTGCCAAATTGAGGGAATTTTTTCAAATAAAATGTTTAAGGGAAACTTTTGAGGCATTTTTGGAATTTTCTTTCTGAAGGTTTTGCAAATTTTCAGAAATTTGGGGAATTTTTTGCAGATTTTTTTCAGACAAGGAAACAATATTTTTTGGTGCCCATAAATGAGGACAACAGGAGGGTTAAAATCCACTTGAACATGCTGTAGCTATGGGTTGTGAGCCACAAAGAGTAATTTATTACTTTTAATTAGTTACTTTAAATGCTATATACTCACGCCTGACTGTGGAAATACTATCACCTGTCAGTTTGCACAGCTCTTATACAGACACTAGATGCAATCTGGGAAAAGTTATGCTCACACAGTCAAATTAAGCCTTTTAATACAGACTAACCTGAGCTGTTACTGTCTTGTCACCATGGGGTGAACACACAGAAAGAACTTCCTCAGTAATGAATTACATAAGACAAACTTGATTTACTTGTAGAACATTTCCCCTTTAACTATTTTGGATAATGTTTCAGGTGGAGTTCAGATGCACGCGCAAGTGTAAACCACTAGGAAAATACAAGTCAGAATTAAAACACCGCCTACTAAATGGCTGAAGCTTTACAGTATGTGAAGTTACACGGGAGCAGATTGATGCTGTTCTTCTATCACACAGTCCAGGTCTCACAAATATGGAACTTTTAGGATCAGTGAATGTCCTAAAATGATCAGACCAGGCAATGACAGAGGTGTTCTGTTTGAACTGACCTTGTGTCTTATTCAGCTTCTATAGACTGACCAGTGTGGCTTTGAATAACAAGACTATTAACATACCTTCCCACAATACCTCATGAGAATTCATTCAAATAAAGGGATACAGTGACACCTTGTGGTCAAATACCAGGAGTACAGAGGATACTTCTGCCTTTCACTGCTTCTTGTACTGTTTGTATTAAACTCAGCTAAAAGGAAAGATAGAAGTACTTTATTTCACATACACTCTAAAAAAATGTATTTTGGCTCATAAAAAAAAATTTGCACACTTAACTTGAGTCAGCCTTTTTGACTTAGAAAAATATTGTTACTGCAGAGATTATTTGCTGTCAGAAATTGTAAAAATTGTGAAAACAATGGTAAATACCCGCAAAATAATGACATCTTTAGCTGATTAAAATTCAGAAAAACAGTGCAATTTAACTGCACACATTATAAAGAAACAAATGACCATTTGTAAAACTGCAAATTTTTGTTGTGGACAATTTGGGCCTTTTATAAACAGTCGCTGTGTAAATTTGTATTATTTCGTCATTTTCTTACAGTTCTAATGTGTAATTTAACAAAACAGATGAAATCTGCAAAAGTAATAGTTTTATACAGTAATTGTTTGCTTTTTTCAATCCCTAAAGTACCTAATTTTTCTTTCAAATAATGTTAAATATATGTAAAATAACGACTTTTTTTGCAAATTTAGATACAGCAAAAATAGGGTGACGTTGTCAAAAAATACTATTTATAAAAAATACAGATTTCTAATGTAAACTTTTTTTTTTTTACAGTTTTGACCTGTATTTTATGGTTAACATGCAAATTAATATTTTTTTCCGTTTTCAGTATTTTTTCTAGATATTATCAGTAATTTAAAAAAGCAGAGAAAATGTGTAAGATAACAGATAACAGAACAAATATATCATTTTTTGACAGTGCATGAGTCTGGACCTAAACCGTCAGCTGGAGGATGAACTGCTAAATAATAATATAACTCTAATCAGAGGTATAATAACAAACCCTCTCTGTCTGTTTCTGCACTACACTCGTGTTAGAGCAGCTCACAGAGACGGACCTGAAACTCTACACTGAGCTTTGAGCCTTATTCCTCCACCGGCGCTACCGGATCGGTGAAGACGTGGCGGAAAACCCGGATCGAGGAGCACAAAGAGCGACCGGCTGCGCAGCCGCAGTGACGCGGCGGCGGCGCCGCTTCCACGTGGACCCTGTCATTGACCAAAACACGCGCCGGTCTCCGTGGCAGCCGGGGGGGCGCGCGTGCCGCCGCTGTTGCGCAGTGCAGACCGGGAAGCGCGAGCAGGGCGGAGCGGGCCAGAGGTGCTCTCCAGATGTGAACCTGTAACCAGAAGACATGACGCCGCTCACCGTCCGACCGCAGACAGGTACGTTCACCGGCACCGTGAGGACGTTTACCGAGTGGTTCCTCCGGCCGCAGACAAAATATTCATCCTGATAGCAGCGCAGCGAACCTCCAGTCCAGACGACCGCTTTACAACCAGACATGTTTATCATTATATTTGCCTTAATGCACGACTGAAGCGTCAGGTCAGCCCAGGAGGAGCCTCCAGGCTGCGGTGCTGCAGTGGGCTGCTGCGGTCTGTCCTGGGTCATGTGTCTTCATATGAGGAAGCGGCGCTGCGCAGCTCAGTGCGGATAAAGCAGCGCTGCGCACATCTGAGGCAGCAGTTCACCTCAATTTACTTCACATATTTAACATCCGGTTGTCTTAATGGACTAGAAACACATTAGCAATTTCACTGACCACCGGAACTGTGTGGATGGACAGTGCTGGGCTATAAATAGATGCAGAGGGTTTAATTGATTTTAGTGAACCATAAGTGAAGCTGCATGCTGCTGTAGTGCCACAGTGGCTGTTCTGTGTTTGTGTAAGTGTAAGAACACTGTAGCAGTGGAAAACCAACTTTGTACGGGTGTTGTGTGACTGTTGTGGAACATAAAGTAGATTCAGAAATAATAAATGTCCACCAGAATCACACTCAGGCCTCCAGAAGCCCAGAGCCAGAGGTATAGAGTCACACTCAGTCTCATAGGGACGTTTGTCTTTCATACTCATCCAACCAGGGTGAAAATGGTTTAGTCTAACTGTTCCACTAACAAGAAACTGTAATGAGGAATTATTTGTGTGGACCTTCAGGAGACAAGATAAGACCTGCAAGGCCTCCCCAGCATAAACAGGAGTGAATGACAAACAAATCCTCACATATGAGAGCACACAGCTCATATGTGAAACATGGAAAATAAGAATATACCTACTAGAAAATCGTAAACCAATGAAATAAAGACTTTCCATCGCAGTGAGCAGCCTCACCACTCAAATTCTCACATTACCTATTTAGAAATGTCATTATCATTTTATTCCAGCAATCAAAATCCTGAGGTACCAGTCCTGTACATTGCAGGTCTGTTATGCTTAATTTAGTTTCCTGCCATGTTAATACTTGCAGTTAAAGTGTTGTTTGTGGGCAGATGAATGGATGATGTGTCCAGATGTGATATGAGGTGTGTAACCAGTCTGCGTACTCTCAGGTGTGTTCATGGAGTCCCACCTGGACCGGCTGCTGTCCTGTGTTCTGTCTCTGTCTCTGCTCATACACCTGAGTCTGGCTGCACCGGGGCTGCCTGGGACACAAAGGTAACCTCACGTTTTACATTCCAAGTCATAAATATTTTGGACACAAATGTGTTGTCAGCGCGGCCTAAAGCTAAAAACACAAACTTCTTTTCCTCAATATTGTAACTGTTTGGCAGAACAACTTAAGGAGATTCAGTGAAAACGAAACAAAGGAAACAGGCTCTCTGATAATTTTTTTTTCATGGGAGTTTTTATTTGTGTATGCTACAGAGAGGAATCAGTAGATGCCCATCCCCCTTCAGGAGCACTGCCCAATCCCTTTGGCTCTGGAGAGGAGGAACGCAGGTGAGTGGCACCTGGACTGTGTGCAACATCTAAGTCTTTCTAAGCCATAAAACTACTTTAAACTGCCTCCTTTGAAACAGGAGAATCAACGCAGTTACTAGATAGGAAGCTCATTCTGCCAGTTTTCCTGCTGTATGTCTAAATATTGAAGTGACCTTTTATCCAGAGGGTGATACAGTTGTTCCATAGAATAAAGATATTTACTGTGCATTGTTTGTTAAACTACTTTTTGGCTTAGTTGTCAGTTACGTGCAAACACCATCCAAATTTGCATAGCTTGCAGTCAGTTTTGATGGACTCTGCAGCTCCTGTCTGGACTTTGGCTGCTCTGTTGTTCTGACGATGTGGCCTGCACCATATATTGATAAGATTAAATGTGCATTTCACTGCTTCATGTTGCGTTTATGATATATTTTTCCTCTGCGAAGATCAGCACACATATTGCAAATAGCATCTTAGCTCCATCACTGTATTGTACTAGTATGAATTATAATAATAATAATAATAATAATAATAATAATAATAATAATAATAATAATAATAATAATAATAATAATAATAATAATAATAAATAAGAGGTTCAGTTCCTCATGGGAACATGCACATATATGAGAGATGAAACCAGACTTGGTGCCGTAGAATATGTGTTTGTGATAGTGTGGCTGCGGCTTCTGAAGCAGTCTGAATGAATAGACGGCATTTTTGAATGAATTTTGACTAATCAAGTATTAAGACCACGTTGTCACTGAATCAAGAGAAAGGTGAAAAATACAAAGTAATGTCCAGCATATTTCTCCTACAGCTCAATTTAACATCAAACAGAGACTGAGGCCATTTTCTCACTTTTCTTAAATTCAGCTCCTGAGCCTTCCTCTCAACTCAGCCTGATCCCAATTTAAACTGTTCAAAAGCTTTTTTTTTTTTTTTTTTTTTAAGCATCTCTTTCTCACTGCACTGATGCTTGTTTGTAACAATCAGCCTCTTGAGATATCAGTGAGATCCAATTTTATTTTTTTGATTAGTCTATAAATTAACCTGCACGATTCTGTTGCGACAAAGAACATTTTCCTCTGGGGTACCACTGGAGCAGCTTCAGTTGTTGAATCTGTATCTTGTCCGAATGCCGTTTTAAGTCTTGCGTAAAGCACGCGACACTCTACTCCTGAGCAGGACGGAGTGCAGACTGGCTCAAACAGTATCACTGTCATCACTGCCTTCTGCTTCATGTAGCATAGTCAGCTTCCAAAAACTAAGTAGGTCAACAAATATATAAGTAATCTTGCTTTTCAATTGTTTGCTTTGTAATGAGGTCACACCTCCTTCTGCTATGTTGAGTCATGTGTGTCAAGACCTATTTAAGCACTCCAAAGTTCTTCCCTGCTGTGGCTAAATATCATCCAGTATAATTCTACCTGTTTAGTACCTGTTACATAGAAAAATATAAACACTCAAGAGAATTTTATTGTCCACCTAAATATCTACCAGTACACAGTAGGAAGAAGTGTCATTTTTCTGCAGGCAATGATGCTATAGTTAATATTTAAAGGGATAGTTTGGTTTCTTTAAAGTGAAAGTACAGAGGTAGATGAAGGTCTGTTTGGAGCACAGCAGCTAAACAATGAACTGCTGTGGATTTCTTCAGCAATAAAATGTACTTTACCCACCTAAAAAAGGCCCAGATTTAAAAGAAAAATCCACATCAGTTAAACTATGTGCTGTATTTGGAATGTTTTCACTGCTGTCAGACAGCCTTTCTGATGGAAAACTGTGGCAGCTGTATTGATATATGGTCTCTGAAGCCAGCTTAGTTCACTGACAAAAACTGGATCTTTACCTCGCTGAATAGAGGAGTGCTGGTTTTAATAAATGCACCCAAGATATTTTGTCTATTGTTTCTCACAGATTGTGCATCCAGTATGAATCATTCCTTACAGGGCTGAATACATCTGACTCTTCAGTATTAATACTTAATACCTTAATATTTTTCTAAAATCTACACTGTGTACACTGCAGGCTTCTACAGAGTTACATTCAGTCCAGTCTAAAGAACGACCAGGGAGGACCGGAGATCAACACCTGGGAACAAGGTAGACAGCACCCCACACTTTAATTCTAACTCTAATTATACAGGCAGTTGGTGATGAAGATATTTAAGGACATCTCAGGTTCTAATAAAGTAATTTTCTATCATTTAGCATTTTGAATTTCAAACTCTTTACGTCTGACATGGAAATGTACTATCTTTAAAATGTTTATTGTCAGCTGATAAAATGTCTAAAAGTTTGTTGTATATGTTCACAGTTTCGTTCTGTGCATTCACAGCAGGTGGAATTTAACATGTCACTCTGCTTTGTTTCAGAGATTTTCTTCCTGTTTGGCCTGTATGACTATGATCGTAGTGGGCTCTTGGACGGCTTGGAGATGATGAAGCTACTGTCAGACTACAACTCCCATCATAGACCTGAAGCACAGGCCAATGAGCAGGTGAGCAGAAGAGACTGTAGGTGTGTTTGGACTGACAGGGTATTTGTGTGTACTTGCATACTTTCTGGCCCGTTAATCTGACTTGCACTACGTTTATGTGTTTGTGTGCACATGTCTCCTGAGTTCAGGTGGTGTCCTTGGTAGATTTCTTACTCCAAACTCAGGATCTAAACCAGGACGGCCTGCTGGCACCTTCTGAGCTGCTCTCTCCTCCACTGACTCACACACAGGTACATTATTATTTTATAATACATTACACACATTTGCATTTACTGAGCAACATCTACTTTAATTATCAGCTTCATTGTTGTTGACTGCAGTAACATTACATCACACTTTCCTCCAAAAAGGACTCAGGCAACAACAATGCACACCACTCAGAGCAGGAGGTGGAGGAGAAGCTACCAAACGCTGATGAGGAGAATGCAGGAGCTGAGGAGGCTCAGAATGAGATTCAGCCTCTAGCAGAAGAAGAACCTCAACAGGAAGTAAAGACAGAAGAAGAAGCCATAAAGCAAATAGATGCACATGAGAGACAAGAAATCCCAGAAGCCCTTGCAGCAGATCCGGAGCAGCACCACCAAGTCCCTGTACATCAGGGCCAACCAGAGATATAAATACATGCACACTTATTAGAGAAACAACCACTCAGTCAATCTGGCCTTTTTAATCAGTCTCCCCACAAATGTTTTTTGTCTGGATCTGAATTCTAAGAGATTATTTTAGTGGACTGTCAAGCATGTAGATGGTTTAAGAGAAGTTTGTGTTGAAAGCATTCCTGTCACTGTATTAATATGGTCTTCCTCTGAATGCAGTGATTACGAGAGCTGTTAAAGGGAAAAGTTGTAAATTCAGAATGCAATCATCCATCATTTACAGACTTTTGAATGCTTTCTACTTGCTAAATACACTTTATTGCTTTAATTGTATTTGTCTGCCATTTTCTGTCATCCCTGAGAAACTGGCCATGCTTTTAATGTATTTGGTTTTACTATGTTGAGTCATTGCTTATACCTCCACTGGTTTCGTTTTTTCATCCCTGCATCGTTTTCCTGGACATTACTGGTACACTTATTCAAATGTCAGTAGACATTTTCGTGTGCACATCGATGGGCCTTATCATCTTTGTCCCACTTTTAATGCACATTTTCCATTTAGCTATTATGCACAAGGAACACATGAGGACTGTTATTTATTTAAACCAGTCTGATCTCAGACCAGTTCAGCCAGTCTGCTGAGGCATGCTATATGTCATAGACATAAATGCTGTCATCTCTCGCAATTTGCTCATCTTAGTAACACTCCAGCAATAGTTTAAGTAAAATGAATGCTTAATGAGTTATAGCCTTTGCCCACCAGGCTTGTGACCACAGACTTCAAATTTTTCATCTTTATAATTAAGGTTAAAAGGCCCCGTTAAAACAGCTTTAAAAGTAATATGATGTAAAATTCAGTCTGTCTGCAAACTTGAAATGTATTTACAGTATGAAAGGGTTTCCTATTTGTTGAAACGCTTTGTTGACTTTTTTTTAATCATTTGCATTTATACAGTTGGAAAAAATAAAGCAAACATTTCTTTGTCCTCTTCTTTGTCCCAGTTCAATCTTATGCTTCTGTTTGTTAGAATTAAAACAAATTACGTTTAAAAACACAAAGACGCTGTACTGTAAATAAAATGGGCAAAAAAAGTTTACATGAACCGATATTGTGTACTGAGACAGTGAAGGTTTTTGATGATGAGCCAAACTGACGAAACACCGGCGGTTGCTAAGCGACGTGACAACAACATGGCGGAGAGCAACAACCAGAGTGCAGGTTCGTGCTAGTTAGCTACGTATGTCTGCTGGTTTAACATTTCTCATGTTTAGACAGCAACATAAGAACATTTTTAGTGTTACTAATTTTGACTTCAGAATTATGTTTCGGTGTTGAAAGTCATTTCTGCTAAAGCTGCACCAACAGTTTAGCTAACTGTTAGCTCTGTTGTCTGTCAGAGACCAAACTGTCAGACGTCCACAAGAGGATCAAAGCTGCTTTTGAGACGTTTGACAATGCGGCTAACAACACAGTGGACGTAAGGTGAGTAAGTAAAAGTGAAAGTATAAGTATGACCACTACAGAGTAAAAACACTGTCGAAAAAGCCCTGCATTCAAAATTCTGGCAGAGTAAAAATACATAAATATTAATAGTAATGTACTCATGCACATTTTTTCATTTGAAGTAGCTACTCCAGATAAATATGGTCTGTGCTCATTATCTTTAAAATAACACCAAAGAAAGCATTTTTTCATTTCTTGATGGCCTCTTTGTTTATAGTTATATTCAAGTTCAGTTAAGTTTTATTTACAAAATGCCAACATAAGTCGCCTTGATGCACTTCACTTTAGAAAAGAGATGACCTTAGAAATTATATTGTAAAGAGAAGCCCAAAAAATGCAAAGATGCCCTTTGAGGTCTCTTTGGTGACAGTGAGAATTAAAACCTTCCCTTCAACAGGAAGAAACCTGGAGCCAGGAAGAACTAGGCTCAGGGAAGACAGACATTGTACAGAGGATACGGTTACAATCCAACCTCTAGGGGTTGGCTGGATGCAACAAAATAACCAGAATGTTATTGGTTCAGGTGAAGGGATTTGTTGCTTAGTAGCAAATGGGACATAAAAGTGATAATAAAGAACACAAGACTGATGAGGGTTCTAAATCAAAGAACAGAATATAACAAAACAAAGGCTAACAGAGTTTCTTAGCTATCTAAAACACAAAACAAAACAACTAAACTCCCTAGCCAAATATAAGTACATCAGCAACACACACCACAAGTAACAAAAACCAATACTAGAGTGCAAAAACAAACTAAACAAAACTGGTGCCTCACACTCACACACTGAACACAGTTCACGAAGACTCCAAATACCGAGCGGCTTCTCCACTAAGTTGGCGGACTGCTACCTGAAGCCTCAGTCTCCACACCAAAGTAGCAGCCGCCAACAGAAGCCCAAAGCGTCTGTAGAACCCACCATGAGTGTCTACAGACCGAAGCAGATCACAGGAATACAAACAATATAACACTCACAGAGAAGCACCAGGGCAGACTGGTCACAGATACCAGCCGCCCAGAGGAAGAGCATGCTTGCAGGTGTATAGTCTGCAGGTGTGGCGATGGCTGTGTCCGGTTGGTTAGAGGTGGAGGGGAGCTGGAGGGTGGCCCAATCAGGAAGGTTGGGAGGCGGGGAGAACAAGGCTGCAGAGCAGGTCGTCTG
Source organism: Amphiprion ocellaris (assembly GCF_022539595.1). Lineage (NCBI taxonomy): Eukaryota > Metazoa > Chordata > Actinopteri > Pomacentridae > Amphiprion > Amphiprion ocellaris. Next base: position 16,663,225 of record NC_072766.1, read on the forward strand.
CTCCGGAGTCATCAGTTGGAATGGCTGGCAGCTGGGGTTCCGGAGAGACTCTGAAAACAGCCACAGCTGAACCCACACATGCAATCTTCCACACAAAGGCCTAACAGAAAACCACCCAGAAACCAGATGGCACACAGATACCTGTGTTCGTAACAATACAGACAAAAAAATACATGGGAAAGAAATGAACACTGGGCGGGTCAGTGAGGCAAAATAACCACAGATCAGAAATGTGTAACTTTGCAGCCAGAGATACACGAATGACAGGAGAGAGAAGACACGAGGTTAACAATATGCGGCGTTGCCATATAGACGTATGAAGAGAGGAAAGAGAGTAGAGGAGAGGTGCTCAGAGCATCATGGCCTTTAGCAGCATAACTAAGGGGTGGTCAATGGTCACCTGAGCCAGCTCTAACTATAAGCTTTATCAAAAAGGAAAGTTTAAAGCCAGATCTTTGAAGTAAAGAGGGTGTCTGTGTCTTGCAAGTTACAATCAGTGTTTTGGAGACCTCAAAACTGTCATCAGAGCTTTGTACAACTCCAACCTGAAGACCCCTAATCAGCCGCACAACATCTAGAAAACATCTCTGTGGAAGTGCATCAAATGATATAAGCCAACTGTATTGCTAGTTTGTAAAATCAAAATAGCTAGTGTGATGGAACACTTCATTAACATTCCTCTAAAATATTTAAATGTAGTAAGGCCTCATTATAGACATATTTAATGCAACACCCTAAATGGAGTGCATTCCTGATCAACTGTCTGATCAAGACTTGTGTGCAGGCTGTAGCTTTTGTTAGTCTTCACCAGAGTGAAGATCAATGTATTAACCTGTGTTTTTAGAACAGATCCTGACAAGTCTAAACACAGTTGGTTCAGGGATCTACTCTATAGTATCTTTCCATCTGTGGGCTTCTGAGACAGAATCTCTCACCACTCATGCTCAGTTGTCTTTTAAACTGAGCATGAAATACATCAAGTGAACAAAATGAATGCATAGTTTTTAAAATACAGTTGTTAGGTGGAGCGTAAACTGAAACCTGCTTGTCGCTACTTGAGTTAATCCAACCTTTTCCATCAGTAAACAAGGTGAGAAAGCAGCTCAGACTGGTAATGACAAGTGAGAAAGTTGGTGGTTTGACACAAAACGAGGACAAGACCATTCACTGGGTAGTGGGATCTGGTAGAGCAAGGGCGTCAAACATGTGGCCTGCGGGCCAAAACCGGCCCGCCAGAGGGTCCAATCTGGCCCGTGGGACAACTTTGTAAATTGCAAAAATTACAGAGATTAACTGCAAATTGTAAATTTGTACAACTGTAAATTTAAAATAATTTCTAGACCATGATCAGAAAGTAGAATACTGGAATTGCTCATAGTTCTTTTGTCATTTTGTGGCAAGTTTTTGTAATATTTTGTCTTGTTTTAGTTGTTTCTGTCTTGTTTTTTGCCTGACTTTTGTCGTTTGTCATGTTTTTGTCATTTTGTGTCTCGTTTTTGTCATTTTGTGTTTCCTTTTTGTCTCGCTTGTGTTTTTCTCTTATTTTTGTCATTTTGTGTTTCGTTTTATTCATTGTTTTATGTCTTGTTTTTGTCGTTTTGTGTCTTTTTTTGTCTCACTTGTGTTTTTTCTCCATTTTTTTTTGTTGCTTTGTGTCTTGGTTTTGTAATATTTTGTCTTGCTTTTGTTGTTTTTGCCTTTTTCTTTGTTGTTTTGATCATAAAGTAAAATATAATATTGTTCAGTTCCAGATACCTGAGACTAAATGTTTTGTCTTTGTAGACACTCTGTGATCTGTAAGTTGTGATGTGTAAATGATAAACTGAGGCATAATGTTTTTGAAATTGAACTTATTTTTCTTAAGAAATTTCTGGTTGTTCATGATGTTTTGCAAAAAATTAATTCTTTACACGTGAACATTTTCAGAATTGTACTTTTTTGCACTAAAACAAAGGTAAAAAATTGGAGTTGTTACTTATAGGTTATTATGCTGTGCTATGTTATGATTTTACTGATGCGGCCCACTTGAGATCAAATTGGGCTGAATGTGGCTCCTGAACTAAGATGAGTCTTTAAATGAATTTCTTGTGTGTGTTTTCTAGGGAGATTGGCACCATTATCTACTCTCTGGGTTGTTTCCCCTCTCAGGCAGACCTACATGACTTCATAGCGGAGGTCAGAGCACCGTCTACTCACAATTAGTTTTTTATCTTGGATGAATAAATCAGCCAGTCACCAGAGGCTTCCTCAGATGTGCAGTTATTAAAAACAATGTATTATATATTTTAGCCAGTACTGCATCTATTATACCTTCAAGTGAATATTTTCAAATTCTAGTTAGTTTATGTTACAGTCAGTATGGCATTTACCCAAAAGAGATAACGTACAGAAAAATTGCTTTTGACAGTAGGAGCACCAGGTTTGTTAGAAAATTCAGAGCCTGGTCAGGAATTGAAACCCAGCAGCTTTGTCCTGTTCATCCAGGTGGAAGAGGACCACTCAGGATATATCCATTTGGACAGGTTCCTCCCAGCCATGACCAAAGTGCTGTTGGAGCACAAGTAAGATAACGCTCCTATCTCTAGTGTATCCTCATGATACCGTCTTCTGTATATGTAAGTGAAGTCACCACTCAAAAAAGCAAGCAAAGGATTTATTATACAGTTTATCATTCTACTGGATGTTACAGAGGGAGCAAATGAGCCATCATTGGTATACATTTTTAGGCAGCTGTGCATTTTTTCTGTAGCACTTTCTGAGTGCTTCTCTGTGTTAAAATCTGCTAAAAGAGATCATTGTTCTCTAAAAATGAAAAGTTTTGCCCTCATGTTTTCTACAATTTTTCAAAATCACTTAAAACCAGTGAACACCTTCAGAACCTCTTAGTAAAATAGTACAGTCTGAGGTGGAGCTTAGAAATTGCTGAGAAAGTCTATGTTAATTCCACCATATTCTGCTGTGTGACTGGTGTAAAATAATTTGAGCTTTCATCTGTCTGTCTGTCTGTCTGTCAGGTTTCCTCCCATCCCCAAGGACCTTCTGCTTCAGGCCTTTGAGGTGAGAACAGCTGCCGTTTCCTCATGTTGTTCAGTGTTGCAGTTTATGAGCTGCTAACAGGTCACTTTAAGAGTCTGAGAGTTTTATCTGGTAACTGCAGAGCTGACTCTTCTGCACAAGCAGCGACACAGTATCTAAATGAAGCAGCCTCTGAGATACTGTCAGCAGAGCGATGCTGACATCAGTGTTAGTTAAATGCATTTGTTAAGGCATAAAGGCACTAATGCTGTGTTTCCAGGTTCTGGACAAAGACAATAAAGGATACCTGGAGCCTGAGGAGTTGACAAAGTATATGACACAGGAAGGTAAAGCTTTTGTGTGGTGAAAAGAAGATTATCCCACAGATATATTTTATGTCTGACCTCGTCTTTCTTTAAACCTCCACTGCGTTGTGTTGTTAATGGTTGTCTTTAATCCAGGAGAGCCTTTCACTCAGGAGGAGATGGAAGAGATGCTGACAGGACTTGCTGACCATGAGAGGAACGTTATCTATTACAAAGACGTAATCAATCAGCTGGCCATTGACCCTGACATGTAGGCAGTAACACAGAGTGTCAGCAGAACTGTGGAGAAATATTACATACACAATTTGTGTGTTTGGTGTTCATATCCATATGTTTTTGTAACAAACTAGTGTTTGTGCGATGGTTTAATAAATACATGTACATTTTTGTCAATCAACTCTGGCTTTGTGCTTCCAGAACCCTCCCTTAATTCAGATCAGTATTTCTTGTTTATGAGATTGTAAAATGTGGAAGAGAAGAAGCACCAGTTTCTGACTACATAATTTTTAAGCCCAGTCTTTTGGTATTACATATGTATTTTTCCAGAATCGCTTAAATTACAGCACACATGTACAGTATAAATTAATAAATCCACTTTTTGTAAATGTGAATTAATTCAGACAGCAGGTAACCCTCTGGTTTACTAGCTAATTTAAACAACACTGGTTGTAATCTTGCATTTGAATGGAATTAATTACTTTACTGTTAATTCAGACTGTTGGCGTGCACTGTTAAAATGCTTGTCTGAGGTAATCCGGAGGTATTGAAATGTGTTTGTGTTTTTGAGAGGGAAAAGCTGTATTTAAGAGGGAGAGCTTGCTGCTGCCCTAAACCCAGAATGTGGGCTCAAAATAGAGGCAACATGCCGGTTCTTAAAATAGTCCAGGCTCCTTACAATCTCTGCAGCGGACTCACAGTATGTGAGATTTAAAAGGCTTGTTTACAGCACAAAGATGCCATGCAGGAGTAATAAAATTTAGGCTTTATGAAATTTGAAACTGTGCAAAGCCTCCTCAAGCTGCAGATAGAAGCCTGTCACTGTAAAACCTGAGCGATACAATCAAAAGAGAAATGGAAAAATAAAGACTAGTAACAGGAGAAAGACCAGGATATTACCTATATGAAATATATAATTCCAAATGAAATGAAATGTACTAAATGTTGGCAGTGGGAAGGAAAGAAACAACCATCATTATGGTGAATTATGCTGTGACGAAGCTGTGATGTGACATTGCATAGTATTTGTCATTAATATCTAGATCAGCAGACTGCAGTTCACTGAATTTCAACAAAAATAACACCTCCTTGCATTAAGTATTTGCTTTAAAAATGTGCTTTGCAGCCAAAATGATCATGAACCCTCTCAATTAATGAGCCCAATATAAAAAAAAAACATAGCAATGATTGCGTAATCAGCATAGCATTTTATCTCAGGTGATTCTGCATCGAATAGTCAACATGCGTGAAAACAGTTAAACACAACGTTGGGACATGGGTGATATGACTTATCTAGAGAGTAGATAAGCACAGTGGTGGCAAACACAAACAGTTCTTTATGAGCATGAAGGCATGCTATGATTTCAGTTCACAGTAAAAACATAACCCGTTACTCCTGGCTCCTGATCACTGTTCACCACAATGGCATCAGAAAAAAACAACATAATTCTAGTGATAGAAAAAGTCTGTATTAAACAATCTTTTTTCGCTAAACACAAAGTAAAAACTGAATAAGGCTCATTTACCTTTGACTTTCGCCAAACAGCATCAAATCAGTACAGTCCTGATACAGAGAAAAGATTTAAAGGGATTTCTTCCTCCTTTACATTCATCTTTTTCTTACTGAACCTCATACTTTGTAACAAATTGAAAATATTCCTTATTGAAAGTGGGCTTTGCTCTTTTTTTTTTTTTTTTTTTTTTAGAAAACTAAGGAAAGTAGTCCACTCAAACACATGTTGAAACATGTAATTCTGAAAGGAGACAATAACTTAACCTGGTCTGTGATGGAATGTTTGACTTGTACATAGTGAAAAAGAAGATGAGTTGATATCATTCCCAGTTAGTCCAGTTGCATTAGTAAATAGTGCTGAATGTAAGTGATCTCAACCGTAAAAGGTGTGATGATGGTCATGTAGAGACAAGGCCCCACTTAATCCTATAGATCACCTCAATGTCATCAATTTTTAAAAAATGGAAACAACATAAGTGTGGGTGTGAAAAGTGAGAGGGCATCAGGCACCAACACACCATGTTAGATCATTCTTGTAGCCAGACATCAAGTGAGACAAAGTAAACATGGAAAATGTCATTTGAGAGTGGTCCACTGCTCCACAGACTAATGGCTGTCATGGCAACTAACATATCATGGCTTCAAGTAAATATTACAATGTCCTGCTAAAATAATAAAGATGACATTGTTTTGTTCCACTGAATTTAGCCACATCATATGAGAATGTGAGAATCATTCTCTCTGGAGCTATGCTGTCTGGGCAGTCCACACTCGTTATTTGGTCCTTAAAAGAGCCATAAACTGAGACAAGACAAGGAGAAGAAGAAATATGACAGATGGAATTATGATGAAGGACAGAGAAGAGAGATGGGTGATGGAAAAAGAGAAGGAAAACAAAGAGAGAAACAGAGGTAGAGAGGAAAAGTTTGACATCATATCCAGCTACCACCAGTGGTCTCTTTAACATAAATTTTGCATAATTGCACTGCAACTGAACCACAGAGGAACGACAATCCAAACACAAACACACCCAAACCACTACGCACACTTTTCACATACACTGGGAAGAACAGGAGCTCTCTACTGTAAATGTTTCCTAGACTTAAAGAATGAGATAGGAAAGGAAAGAGGCAGGACAGTCTTTCATTACAATGGTTCAGATGTGGCACATTTTCAGCATAAGGTTGGTCTGCTCAAAGGCAAGAGAGGTCAAAGGCTTGGAAATGCAGATTTCAAGTAGGTGACAACACCTAATGAATGTGCTGCCAAGAAACAGAAGATCCAGCTGTTTCTGAATCTTTTGTATACACTTGCTGCATAGCAGAGTCCCAGGTTTAACTAATACAAAGAGAACTTATTTTAAAGCACGCCATGACACAGACTACCCAATGTAGCGCTATAAAAACAACCTAGGGTCTTTGACTTTACCCAGACCTCATCCCTCCTTATCTCATCCTGAGTAAAGGTCAAGCCTTGTAAGGCCTTGGAGAAATAGAGAAAAGCCGCCATGAAAACCCATAGAGTCAGATGATGGACTACAGTGATTTGTTGGTGCTGTTGAGTCTAACTGGGACACAGCAGGATGGTGTTTGCTGTATGTTTTGGCTCTAAAAATGAAATGAACTGGATACAAAGGGGCTTTGACAGCGTGAATACTAAATACTAAATGTGCAAAATGTGAAAGCAAGAGGGATTAAATCAGTGACCGTGTCCCCACCCAATGTAAACACAAACACACCTAACTAGAATCGACTGCAGACAATCTATTTAGCACAGACTTGGGTCAACTAGCAAAACAGCCGCTTTAGAAGTTACTGGTTTTTCATTTATCTTCTTAAAAAATATACACTGAGTTTATGCATGTTCAAAATGTGGTATCCTGACCTGATTAAAAACCACTGCACTCCATCATGTGACTCTCATGAGATCCATTTTCCTTGTTGTCCACCTGGGCCAATAGCTGCAAAGGTGATAGCATTAGCCTGATACCTGCGTTGGTACCTGATGCTAGTGTGCATCACACTGAGATCAAGTTTCCAGAGTCACAATGTTTGCCAACATCTAGTTAGCACTACACACACATATACCACTGAATGTCCTGCACTAGATCTGCAGCACCAGACCAGCAGCTGAGATGTTGTCTCCTCCACCTGCTGTTTGGTAAACATCAGTGCACACCAGAACTGGTGCCACACAGATCTCATAGTCATCTTCGTCCCAGCAGCTGACAGGCCTGGTCTCCTGCAGAGGGATACGCTGGCTTCCCTCCCGCCGGCTAACAGAGAAAGAGTCGTCCATGATGAGCCTCGCCTTAGTGGGATCAATGTCATTTGAACCACAGACGTGGCGGTTTGCTGTGAGTGAGGCTTTGGCAGTGGCTGACATTGTATTCTTCCACTGGGAGCCACGAGTTACAATCATGGCCTGAAAGGCCAGTGTGTGGACGTGGAGTCGGGTCAGCGGCTTACTCTTAGCACTGTCCGTGTCACGTTCTTCACTGCCCTCCTTGGAGCGCTGGTTCAAAATGCGATAGACCTCCCTCATCTGGTCGAGGACGGTGGCTACACGAGGGTTTGGGTCTGACAACACTGTGATGTTGGAGCCTTTGAGTAGACTGAGCAGGTTGGGAAGTTCCTGTTCATTCATCCCTAATGAGTCAGCCTGGAAAAACAAAAGCATAATTAGGATGAATCCCTAAACTGCAATTAACTGAAATTTATCTTTTTAAAAAAAAAAATTAAATTATTAAAAACAAACAAAAAAACCCCAACTATACTGAAGCAGTGAATGATGATGTGTTGGTACACAATATTGACTAACAGCGTTTTTTTTTGCTGAACTGAATGGAATAAAGTCACTACAAAAGCACGACAATACTTATTATCTATCAATAATCATTATTAATACAATTAGAATATTTCAACAGTCTTGTTAAATTAGAAATTGAATGTAAGAAAAAGGGGAAATCCTTTGTTAATGTTTTTACATATCAGCATGTACAGATCAAACTATGCAAATACCGGAAGGCAAATACATTTCCTACTGAGTCAGACTGTTTTGTTTATAAATGTATTCAGCAAATTTACCTACAGAAATCTAATTTCAAACTACCTTGTATTACCTGTACCTTTGGATTGGACCTCACCTTATTTCCATTCTTGGATGATCAGTATTTTCACGTCCGTGTTGAGCAGTCTCCCTCATTTGAGTAACAAGTATAAATATATATATGAATTCATTAATTTAATTGTTCTTTCATACATACGTGTGGAATGACATAGTGAAGAAGGTCTTCCATTATACTCTCTTCTACAAAACTGGCCATCTCAAAATGAACGCCAATCTGAGGAGATGAGGAGGACAACAGGTCTGCCAGGCGTGAGAGGAGAGCGTCTCGCTCACCTGAATGATGAAAGGAGAAGATCAAAGATGAGGGAGGAGTTTTAGACTAAAGGTCATCAGACAGGAGTGAAGGAAACAAAGAGAAAAAAACGCCAAGTGAGGCAGAGTGAATAAAGGGTGGAGATTAAATAAACAGGGCTTAGCAGGAAAGATATTAGAGATGGAAAGATATTAGTGAAGGGAAAGGCAAACAAATAAAAGGTAAAGAGGGAGAGCGGGTTGAAGAGCAGGGACAGATAGACAAGAGAGATGAGGAAGAAGAAAATCGCAGTAACAAAGGGACTGTCACATTAAATAAAACACAGCTGATCTGCTGCACAAACAGTCTGGTTCACAGCGGGAAGTTAGTTATGCTCTGCCTGTTAAATACTGTGTGATACCTGCCTATCTTTTCCCTCTTTCTTTGAGCTCCTGTTCATATCGACAGCCTTCGTTAATATTTTAAATGTAGCCGAGGTCAAGCCAAATTCAACAGCTGAGTGTAGATTAATTAACTAGTCATGACCAGATGTCTCTATTTACGCTCCATCTCCATTAGCTGAACACCACTAATGCAGTGTCAGCTTAACTATCTTAGCATGTTGTCACCGTATAACTATTAAAATAATAGCCAGTGTAAATACAATCACACCCAAAGATATAGAATCATATCAGTGTAATCCTACTCTTAAATCTTAATCTTAAACTCATTTTTTAATCCGCAGGAAACTCACAGTTTAATCCTCAAAGTGCCACAGAGTAATCTAACCGCTTGAAGGCCAAATTTGACCTTTTATAATAACTTGGAATAGAGCTAATTTAATGTAAAGGTATTGTAAATTAATTAAACACCTGTATTAAAGCTCAGTTTACACATCACCACATGAAGTTCCAGCAGTTCCTAGCAGGGTTGAATGCTCAGCACTATCCCATTTCACTCATGACACCAACGTTGGATGGGCCACATCAGCAACAGATAAAAGACTGCCACTAGTTTTTTCTTTACCTGACTGAAAAGGGAAGTTGTCCATCATTTGCAGCCCACCCACCACCAGTAGATCTGGTCTAAAGTTATCCAGCTTTGCAGCAAACTCCTCCATGGAGGACAGGTAGGGGTTATGGTCATCACTGTGGATAATATATCTACAAACACAAGCCAAACAAAGTTAGCCTCAAATGCCTCAGAGTCCTAAACACAAGCACGGAGCACAACATTCATGAAATTGTATGATCTTTTGATACAGTATAGCTTACAAATACATACCTGTTGGCTCTACGTGAGGTATAGTGGCCCCAGCTTGCACCAGACGGATACTCCAGGATCAGATGAATGTCTGGCTCTTCTACTACATGACCTGCCACTGGACAGTCAGGCAGGTGAGGTGGAATTAATGTCAGTGGAAATGATAATGAAAAGAAGAAGAGGGAGTGAAAAACAGCGGCAAAGAGGAATTTAGGGGGGCAGGATGATGACTTTTTTTTAAAGTCAAAATGAACAGATTCTTGAAAACACTGACGGTGTTTGTGTTTGCATGGGTTTACCTGTAATGTGCTGGGACAGGACATCAGTAAAATCAGGGCTGAAACTTCCCCCCAGCAACACATCACATCCCTCGGTTGCCATGCGACCAGCCATTACTGGAGCGTTGCCGCCTACTGACCATCTGTTTCCAGGTAAGTCGCGGGCCCCCTCGACCAGCTCACTGAAGAAGGTGTCATTTAGCATAAAACGCCTGCAAGACGAAGAAAGGGAAATGATGAAACAACGTTACAACAGAAAGATCTGAACTCGAAAGCAGTTACAACATTCCCTCTTGTTTTTATTCTTACTGTAGTCTAATTCTTTAATGCAATTTCTACGTCATTTTAAACCTGCAGTGTGGAACTCTGGTGACAGGAATTACACAAACACTGTTGATGCGTAAAACGTACTTCACTTGCTCCGAATGCTGAGTTTCTTTTTTATCTGGAGCATCAGAAACTTTCTTGGATGGTTCCCAGGTATATCATGCTTTTCTTTTATCAACTGCTTATAAAACTTTCTTTTACTGCAAAACACACAGAGATTTACGTGGAACTTTCGAACTTAGTGAGTACTGTGTAAGCCTGTTTGACAAGGGCTTCAATGGCACTGATGTTCATGTACACGTAAATGCCCTGCACTCCAGCTTAGAAATGCACCTGTGCTTGAAATGTGCACTATAAAAGACCGCTCGCCTTGCCCCACTTTCAACACTGTGACTGTAAGAGAGAGCCTTGTTGAGCTGGTCTGTATGCCATGTGTGTTACTGAAATTACAGGGAAATGTAGCATTCAAATCACATTCTGAATGAATTTTCAAAACAAAGTCTGCACCTGAAAAATGTCCCAACTGCTACTACTGTTAAAGTTTATCTTGAAGTTACAACACAGACTTGTTTTATGCCACAAAGCTCCATGGAAATCTGAAATACTGATGTGCATGAGTTTGTTGGCAGTAGACCAACCAAGTATATTTAGATAAGAACATTTAAAGGAAATAAATTGGGAAACAATAATGAAATAAAAATAATAAACATATATACACTAAGGGGCTGCACAGTGGCGTAGTGGTTAGCACTTTCGCCTTGCAGCTAGAAGATCCCTGGTTTGCGTCCCGGCTTTCCCGGGATCTTTCTGCATGGAGTTTGTATGTTCTCCCTGTGCATGCGTGGGTTTTCTCCAGGTACTCCGGCTTCCTCCCACAGTCCAAAAATATGCTGAGGTTAATTGGTAACTCTAAATTGCCCGTAGGTGTGAATGTGAGAGTGCTTGTTTGTCTTTGTATGTAGCCCTGCGACAGACTGGCGACCTGTCTAGGGTGTCTCCTGCCTTCGCCCGAGTCAGCTGGGATAGGCTCCAGCCCCCCCGCGACCCTAGTGAGGAATAAGCGGTGTATAGATAATGGATGGATGGATATATACACTACAGCTATAAATAAAAAAACTAAACAGGTGAGAGTTAGTCAGACAAGAGGAAGCAGCAGAAATATGGTCGGGAAGCAGAGCTGATAAAAAAACAACATTGTGAACTTTTCCATGATGTCTGGCTGTGCTTTAAAGATTAAGGCTACATGTGGCAAAACTTGTTTTGAGATTCCTGCATATCCAGTTCAAATTGGTATTACTCTGATGAAGCCTGAAATATTTCTGGCTTCATTGTCCTGTTATTTTGATTACTAAAGGTGGAGTCATTACACAGAAAAAAAGATGTGTGAATCAAGACATCAAGTAATCATGCAATCTAAAGCAAACTTAGTGTAACACGATGTGGTAAAAGCAGCATAAATGCTATTTTATGAGGTTAGTCTGGTTAGCTAAACAGTAGCAACTTGTAGAATAGGGTTATTTCTAGCTCACCTCGTCATCAGTATCTCAAAAAGTGTGGACTAAAAAACACCAAGTAGAAGCAAAGCTAACGGCAAAAATTAAAGCACTATTTAATAAAAAATAAACCGCACAATCTGGTTCTTGTAGACATTCCATCATCTCCTCTGTTTTTTCTCATATTATTTACTGTTTTTTTGTTTTAATTTAGATGATTCAGAATCATGATCTCAGACATTGCCTAAATATGTTTAGTCCTCATTTGGTGAACATCAAGTATCAACAATCTCAAATTCTACAAAGAACAGGCCATAAACGGCAAGACAAATAAGCGTAAATGCTGCTAAAGCTCAGGTCTATCTGTCTAACACATGATTTTCTTGTTCATCCTCTCTTGCCTTTGCTGCCCCTGATGAATTTGTAGGCTTGTTGCCTTTCGGGGTTTGTACCAGACAATGAACAAAGGTTAACAGGCGCCAGAACAGGAGCATTCGACAGTGACGGAGGACAGAGGGGAGATAAGTTCAGCTGCACAAATACCAAACTCTTTAAAATGCCTTTTCACTAGCTACCTGGGAAATACCAGCAGCAACAAATATAGATATGCACTGAGTAGGGGCAAGGGTTTTAAATGCTTTAACAGAGACATATGAACAGAAAAAAATTAAGATTAAGCGTGTAGTTGCATGCATTTGTTGTGTGTACATCTTATAGTGTGTGAACCAAACATGCGAGAGCCTGAGAGTGAGCAGCCACGTCCCACATTACAGATCAACAGGAAGACTCGGCTAAATCCAACCAACGAGAAGATTTAAACATTTGAATATTTGCAAAAGCACCGAGTTATGTGGACATGTGTTTTCATTACAGCACTGTACATGTAGGATTCTCTTCCTGAACTAGACCACAACGTCTAAACGAGCTGCTCTTCACACACATATCACTTACTCTGCAGCAGCTCCCGGTGCAAAGAAGTAGGCAAAGCTCTGTGACAGCTGCTCAGCATTTTCTAAGTAGTCATGATGCAGGGGCTTCTCTGTGGGAAGGAGGCCTATCTTATTCAGCAACGACACACCGTCTACGATCAGGTCAACACAACCTCCAAAACCTGTGAGTGAGGGGAAAGTGGCAGAGAAAGAAAAACAAAGAAAGGTGATTATGCAAAAAAGACACCCGTAGCAGGCATACGTACTAAGAAAATGAGGCCAAAAAAATCAAAGACATGTCTTTAAAAAAGGAGACAGTGAGAAGATACAGAACCACACTGATATTTACTTTTAGACACTGTAGTAAACTGAACAGTACAAATAACGAAAAAGAAGGTTTACTATAATGCAACATTTGTCTGCCAGCGTGGATGATTTTGCATTTTCTGCTGCTGGATTGAACACGTGTCTCATCATTGCATAGCTCCAAGCTATACACATTTCCTGTCAAGTCAGAACAAGTGCCGACTGGCTGGTTAGCATAACCAATGATGCATCCATGCAAGAAGCATGTCAACATATGCCAAAAGTCAAAAAGTGTCAGCAGATCTCACATTTTAGTTAAGTTTGGATATTTGACTCGCTCTGCTCCATCTACAGTTGCTTTACACAGCTATTAGATATTTATTTCTGCTGTAAACAAAAAGGCCTGTTTAAATTTGATGTAATGGTTGCTATGAGTGGTGCATTTTCATGGTGCTTTTTGCAGAATGTCAGCAAGTCAGAATTTGTCGTGGTGGTATAGTTTTTAAGCATGTTAACTCATCTACTATTAGATAATTAGCAATTGTTACAGCATACAGGTTGGACAGTGTGGCTGAGCCTGCTGTTGGACTGGGTAAAGGTTGATCAGATAATGTGATTTATTTAGTGTGTTTGTCATTGTCCAAAAGACAAGATTTTAGATTTATTTTTCCTGCACGTCACACATTGTCTACACTCTTGGCTATTAGATCACATGTACTGTGCAAATATTGATGCCATCTTGCCTATATTTCCATGCATCCGTGTTTGGCCCTCTTCCATTCAAACATAGCAGGCCTGGACTGAGGGGTCCCACAGACATGACAGTCATGATGACTCTGTATCCAGCTGGTTCATTACATTATCTGTTCACCTACCTGGACTCAGTCTACTGGGCTTCAAAACACAACATTAGCTCACATCTGCTTGCTTTTTTATTGATCAGTAATATGCAGGAAATCGACTGATAATTTCTATATTATATGTACAGCTAACGTGATGATCAGTTCACTAGATATCATTTTCTCAGTATTATTTTAATTTTTACAAAAATTTTCAGTACACCATTAAGTTTGTTTTAGGTTAACACAGCAACATCAACATTAGCCAATTCCATTTACAACATACAGAGTTAACAATTCACTTCTATTTTTGCAGTTTTGTTAGCTTAAAAGAGCAATAAATGAAGTCACTGTGGCTGATATTAGTCTGGAGCAGCTGACTTGCTTCAGTGGCAGCTATTCTGGATGCCACTGGTATCAGACCTAATCGATTATTAACCCAGAATCTCCACCAGCCCCTAAATCAGCCTCGGCTAGCTAACGTTAGCTAGCTCACACGTACCAACGGCCACTTTCGGTCTGGCGACGTTATTCATCCCGACTTTCCGCTCCGCCCGGAGCAGCGAGGACAGGACGGTGTCCAGCCGGTCGTCCAGTTCTGCATTCTGGGGTGACCGGAACCAGAGCGCCAACAGAACCACAAGTAAGGACACAAAAGACCCATATTTCATCCACGACACCGTTCCTCCCCCCTCCATCGCTCGCTCACAGTAATGAACTGGCACTTCCTGCCGCTCCACACTGAAGAGCCCTGCGCTGCGTCGTGCGTTTGTTTCAAATACTGGAGTAAACCGGTTTTACCTTAACGGGGCGGGTACTAAACTGTATCCTGGATTTCAGCGATTAAATCAAAACCATTTCGATTGTCATTCAATGTCTGTAAACAAATACTAACCAACTATGGTTATAGCTTAATGTTTCGTGACAAGTTTCGGTTTTATAGGACACCATTTTCCAGGTTGGAAAATGAGCAGACGCCGGTGTTCAAAACGAGCAATTCCTAGCCTACTATGAAGGGGAGGGGCGGTGTCGGTGTTTGTTTTTGCTGACAACAAGGCGGAAAAGGCAAATGTTCAAGAGCTTACCCTGATCTTTTTTACATAATTTAACCTTTTAGGGGAAATTTTGTGTGCAGTAGCCTTGTTTTCCACTGTCAGTTCACACATATGTCACATATTACAGATAATATGGTAACTTTTAGGTCTTGAGTCATGTTTGGATTAGTGTTTTAAATGCAGCACGCATACAATGTTTATAACAAGAGAAAAGTCCTCCTCTGTTGCATTCATGTATCTACAATTTCTTAAGGAATCAATCCTATGAGGCGGCAGGGCTTGAAAACCGTCAGTAAATGTTGAGTAATAACACCAGTCTCATTTAATATAAAAGTGTCAATATTATGATCAATGCAGGCAAAAAATACATCCAAATTCTATTTAACTCTATAGCTCAGGGGTGTCAAACATGTGGCTGTGGGACGATTTTGTAAAGAGTAAAAATTACAGAGAAGACATTAGCTGCGGACTATAAATTTAAAATAATTTCTAGACAAGTTGTTTTGATCATAAAGTGAAATATTATATTGCTCGTTGTTCTTTTGTCGCTTTGTGTCTCATTTTTGTATTATTTTGTGGGTTTTTTTGTCTGACTTCTATAGTTTGTCTCATGTTTTTGTCGTTTTGTTTCTTGCTTTTGTCATTTTATTTCCTTTTTGTCACACTTGTATTTTTTGTCTTATTTTTCTCATTTTGTGTTTCGCTTTATTCATTGTTTTGTGTATCATTTTGTGTAATTTTTTTGTCTCGTTTTTGTCATTTGTCCATTTTTTGGCGCTTTGTAACTTTTTTGCCCAATTTTTGTCTCTTTTCTGTTTTGCTTCGTGTTGTCTAATTTTTTGTTGTTTTGTTCTTGTTTACATTTTGTGTCCCATTTTTGTTATATTTTGTCTTGTTTTTTTTTTTAATGTTTTTTGTCTTTTCCTGTCCGACTGTTGTTTTGATCATGACAAAATGTTCTGTGCCTTTGTAAACACTGATCTATAAATTAGAATGTATAAATGATAAACTGAGGCATACTATTGCTGAAACTGAATTAATTTTTCTGAACAAAGTTCAGGTTGTTCATAATGTTTTGTTTATTAAATGCGAACATTTGAAGAACATACTTCTTTGCACAAAAACAAAGGAAAAATTTGGAGTTTCATGGGTTAATATGCCGTAATTTAAGTGGTCCGGCCCACTGAAGTTCAAAGTGGCCCTTGAACTAAAATGAGTTTGACACCCCTGCTATAGCTTGTATTTTAAAATGTGGACATATTGAGCATAGACTGTATAAGAAAGATACACTCAGGAACTGGCCCTGAAAAGTGAAGCCAACCTGAAAGCATCAAAATCTGCAATACAATCAAGTGTCTAATATCTGGATAATATTCTACAATTAAATAGAAATACGGAGTCATAGTTAAGGGACAGGTTATTTTGAAGAAGCAGCCAGGAGGCTTATTCAACACTAAACTTGGCTCTCATCCATATTTAGATTCAGTTGTCTTCTAATTACTGTTTTGTCATTTTTTGTTGTGGACTAATGAATGCATTTTCCAATTTTAGAGTTTGTTGTCTTGTTTTAATCAGTTTCGGTTTATCATTGCCATGGCTTGTTGATCAGTTGATAGTTAACTACAGATAAAAATTAGCCTGTTTGACGACATAGATATTATATAATACTATAATATTACATTCACTTTGTGGATCTAAGTGCTATTTTTAATGTATGTTTTCCCCTCCTTCCCCTCCTTTACAGATGTTGTTCTTGATAGTTTTCATTGCCTTTTTATTTCTTTAAAAAAATAAAGAATCAATTAAGCAGACTTTTTCCCCTAACAGATTTCCCTTAGGTGGTGATAACAGACTGAAGCAGTGGTTGGTGAACATGAGGAGAACTGGATCCCATCGAAGATGTTACAGCTGTGCAGTGTGTGAAAACATGATGGCAGACATACATTTTTATACAGTAATTAGATGTAGATAATCTAAATTCACCGTTACTTAATGGTAAAAGTGGCGGAAATAGAAAACCTAATGGGGTAACTTCAGCAAAAATTGATATGCATGTGTTGATAGCAACATTTCTCTAAAAATCGTCAGTCACCCGTTAGATGTCCATGATCATGATGTCACTACTTGTATTGTGTATATATATATAGACGGGAGTTAGCAAGAGAGATCATATTTCTCCTATATTGGTTTCTCTTCATTGGCTCCCTGTTAAATCTAGAATAGAATTCAAAATCCTTCTTCTGACATATAAAGCTCTTAACAACCAATCTCCATCATATCTTAAAGATCTGATAGTACCATATTACCCTAGCAGAACTCTTCGCTCTCAGACTGCAGGCTTACTTGTTGTTCCTAGAATCTCTAAAAGTAGAATGGGAGGCAGAGCCTTCAGTTATCAGGCACCTCTCCTGTGGAACCAGCTCCCAGTTTGGGTTCGGGAGGCGGACACCCTCTCTACTTTTAAGACCAGGCTTAAAACCTTCCTTTTCGACAAAGCTTATAGTTAGGGCTGACTGGGTGACCCTGACGGGGTGAGCTGGTGTTTTCATTTGCACAACTGACTTCCCCTCTTGACGTCCCTTTAGTTTGCCCCTAGTTATGCTGCTATAGGCCTAGGCTGCTGGGGAACCTCTCTGGATGCACTGAGCCCTTCTCTAACTACCTATGTATTTACTATATATACCATTATTGCATTACATTCACTCTGTTTCTTTCTGTGTCCTTTCTCCGAGTGTCCCTGGTCCCAGAGCTGGATGCTGGATGCTTCAGATGTGTGGCTGTGTTTTATGGTCCTTGTGTCCCACCCCCCACCTCTCTATCGCTACCCCTCTATCTGTATCCCTCTATCTCTACCTCTACCCCTCTATCTCTACCCCTCTATCTGTATCCCTCTATCTCTA
This sequence comes from Amphiprion ocellaris, assembly GCF_022539595.1. Classification (NCBI taxonomy): domain Eukaryota; kingdom Metazoa; phylum Chordata; class Actinopteri; family Pomacentridae; genus Amphiprion; species Amphiprion ocellaris. The sequence goes on from NC_072766.1 coordinate 16,681,046, forward strand.
CCTCTACCCCTCTATCTCTATCTCTCTACCTCTTCTGTCCCTCTCAACCCGCCCGGCCAGCAGGCAGATGGGTCCCCCCACATTAGGGCCGGGTTCTGCTCGAGGTTTTTTTCCCTGTTAAAAGGGTGTTTTCCTTGCCACTGTCGCCTTTTGGCTTGCTCTGGGGGTCAGGCATATGGGTTCTGTAAAGCGTCTCGAGACAATTTGACTGTAATTGGCGCTATATAAATAAAATTGAATTGAATTGAATATATATATATATATATATATATATATATATATATATATATATATATATATATATATATATATGCACTGTTGAGTCTTACCAGGTATGACTTTTTTCACTCCCGACATCATGTCCTATTTCCACGTATTCCCTTCCCACCAGTCTTTCCACTCCATGGTCTTTGACCCTCTCTAACCATATGTAAGATGCAGCTGTGACAAACTGTAAATACTGTAGAGTTCGTGGTTTTAATGTTGTTCATACTTGTTGCTAAAAGTTTTAGTAGCTCCGAAGATTAAAATACCTCTTTTTATAATGCAAAATGTCCTTATGACCGTTACAGGTTTATGTCATCGTAAGTTGTGCACTAAATTGTTTAATTCACCCATTTCTTACAATGTCTTACAAATGTGTTTCGTTAAAACATGTGGAAATTAATGGAAATTTCAATGTGCAATAAAGGTATTTCTTAAGTTCTTGCTTTTAAATGTGTTGGTGGTTTTTATTGTGCATATCTTGACAATATTATTTTAAAAGCAACATCTACATAGACAATGTAAAATACACATTATTAGAATTACACAAAGACCACATTGCTTATATTGCCAACATTTGTAATTTGTATTTCAGCATTATTTTTCATCAACATTACTGAAAATGCCAGATGAAAGTTTCCTCCAACATTTATAACAGTAAATTTGTAAAAAGTTGGCAAGAGTGTTCTGTAGTTCTTGAAAAGTAACATTTCACCACAACAGGTATGCTTAAAATTCAGTAGAACAAAAACCGCTTTGTTTCCACAGATCTGTGTTCATACAAATCATTCATCCCTATGAGAACATCTCCAATGTTTTTGTAAAACTCCTTGAATTTTTTTGTCCTATTTTTTTCCCGAATTTGCCTGGACTATGTAGAAATTTTAACTTTTAAAGTGGACTACGTAGAAACCTTGTGGTGTACTAGGAAGTTAGAAACATTAATTTGCTAATTAGCTATTCTTTTGTTTGAATCGTGCATATACACATTTTTAGACACATGTAACATCTCTCCTCCACATCCTGGCTCTTGTTGCCCAGATCTGCCTCCATAGTTGTGTTGCTTCCTCCTCAGTTTCAAGGAGTTTTTATGGTGGAATTTGTAATTAATATTGCAACATATCATTAAAATGAAAATAAACTGATATTTTGTTGTTGAGCATGTTCATTTATTGTAAATATCTGGACAATACAGTAAAAATAAAAGGTGAAAATGCAGTTAACTCCACCTGATACAACATCTTCAACAACTGATACAACATTAACAAGTACACCGATGTTCAGATAAGGGAGAAAGACATGGGAAAAGTCGTAGGAGAAAGAAAAAAAGAGGCAAAGGAGAAGAAAAAAGAGAAAAGAAAAGACAAGAGGAAGGAGAAAAATATGAGGAATAGAAGAAGAGGAAATGAACGGGGAGAATAATAAGCAGACAGGAGGAAAAGAGGAATGAGGACAAGCAGGAGATAGCAAGAAGAGTAGAAAGATGGAGACAAAGACAGGAGAAGAAAAAGAATGAGGAGATGAAGAGAAGAGGTGAAGAGTTGAAAAACAAGAGGAAGAAAGCGACAGAGAAGGAGGAGTGGAAAGATAAATACAAAGGAGGAGAAAGTACAAGACAGAAGGAGGAGGAGAAAGGACAAGAGGAGAAAAGGGGAGGAGAAAATACAAGACGACAGAAGGAGAAAAGAATATGGTAGAAAAGGAGAAGAATGAGGAAGAGAAAAAAGAAGATAAAGAGAAGATTAAGGAGAAAAATAGGAGTAGAAGACAGAAGGATGATAAGAAAAGAATGAAAAAGGGAGAACGGAGAAGATAGGAGAAGAAAAGAAGGAAAAAATTACTAGAAGAACACAGAAGCAGAAGACAGAGGAGGAGAAAGGAGAACACAGAAGTAGAAGAAGGAAAGAATGAGGGAGAGAGAACAACAAGGAGCAGAGGGAGGGAAAAAACAGCACAGGAAGACCGAATCAGGAAAAGACAAAAGGAGAAACAATAAGTCAGAGAAGGAGGAGGAGACAGAATGAATGAGGAAGAGGAGGAGGAAGAACAAGGAGTAAAGGGAGGAGGAAAACAAAGGAAAAAAAGAGTAGAGGAAAAAGGAGAAAAAGCAGTAAGCAAGAGGAGAAGACAAGAATGACAAGATGAAGGAGGAGAAGAAAAGAATGAGGGAGAATGAAGATGGAGAAAAAGAAGATGAAGAATAAGGAGTAAAGAGAGAAGACGTGAAAAAAGGGAGTAGTGTAAGGAGAAAAGAGAATAAAAAAAGAAAAGAATGGGGAAAAGCAGGAGGAGAAATAAGGAGACTGAAAGAGGAAGAGAAAGAAGGAAATGACAGAAAAAGAAGAGGAGAAAGGAAAAGACAGAAGGAGGAGAAAAATGAGAAGACAAGGACGAGAAGAATAGAATAAGGAAGAGAAGAGGTGGAGAAAAGGGAGGGAGAAGAAGAACAAGGAGTAGAGGGATGAAGAGATGATGAAGAAGACAGAAGTAGAAAGAAGGCAACAAACAAAATTAGGAAGAAAAGAAAAGAATGAGGAAACAGAGAAGACAGGAAGAGTAGAAAGGAGTTGAAGACAGAAGGAGGAGTAGAAAACAATAAGATGGAGGAAGAAGATTAGCGGGTGGAAGAATAGGAAAAAGATGAGGACGAAGGCAACAGAGTAGGAGAAAGTAGGAGTCATAGACAGAAACGAAGGATGAGAGAGAAGAAGACAGAAACGGAGGAGGAAAAAAGAGGAGATAGAAGGTGAAGACAGGAGGAGAAAAAAGGAGGAAGAACAAGAAGTGAGAAGAGATTGAAACATAGTCTGAGTAGTAGGTAAAAAGGATAAAGAATAGACAAGAATGAGGAAGAGAACAAAAGGAGAGGAAGACAGGAGGAGAAGAAAGGTGAAAACAGAAAAAGGATGAGAAGGACAGAATGAGGAAGAGAGGAAGGAAGAACTAGGAGTAACGTGAGGAAGAGGTGGAAAAGCAGCAGAAACATTAGGAGAGGGAGGAGAACATAAAAAAGGGGCGAAGGAGAAGAAAAGGGGATAGCAAAGAAGAGGAAGGAGAAAATAGGAGGAGTAGAAGAAGAAAAGAATGAGGAAGAGAAGGAAGAGAATAAGTAGACAGGAGGAGAAGAGAGGACTGAGGAATAGCAGAGTAGACAAAGCAGGAAGAGGAGAAAGAAGGAAAAGAAGACAGAAGGAGAAGAGAGGCAGCAGGGATGAGGAGATGAAGAGAAGGGGGAGATAAGAATGAAAGAGAGTAGATGAAGGAGGAAGAAGAGCAAGACAGGAAAAGCAAGAGGATGAAGGTGACAGGAGGAGGAGAAAGTAGGAGAAGACAGAAGGAGGAAGGAAAAAAATTAGGACCAGAAGAGGAAGATGGAAGAAAGAAGGAAAAATGAGGAAAAGAAAAGAATGAGGAAGAGCAGATGAGAAAGAATGAGACAAAGACAGGAGAGGAGTAAAAGAATGATGAGATGAAGAAATGGGGGTGATGAGGAGAATGAGGGAGAGTAGATGGAGAAGAACGATGAAGAGCAAGAGATGAAAAACAAGAGGAACAATGAAAAATAAGGAAAAGAAGGAGAAGAAAAGAATGAGGAAGAAAAACAAGGAGTAGAGGGAGAAAGAGATGAAAAGAGAGAGGAAGAAGGCAACAGAGAAGGAGGAGACAGAAGGGGAGAGAGGAGAAGAACAGAAGAATGAGGAAAAAAGAACAAGGAGTAAAATAGATGGAGATAGAAACAGTAGGAGAGGAAAAAGGAGAACAAAGAAAAAGGGCAGGAGAGGAAAAAGGGAGAATAGAGAAGAGGAAGGAGAAAAAGGGAAGGAGTAGAAGACAGGATGACTATTAAAAACAATTAAAAGGAGGAGAAAGGAGAAGACAATGGGGAGGAGAAAAGAAAAAGGTAGAAAAGGAGAAGAGAATAATAAGAAAGAAGGAAGAGAAGGATAAAAAACAATGAGGAGTAAAGGGAAGAAGAGATGGAGAAGTAGGAGGGAGGGAAAAGGGACAGAGGAGAAGAAATATAAAGAGCAAAGAGGAGAGGATGGAGAAAAATAGGAGAAGTAGAAAAAAGAAATAATGAGGAAGAGAAAAATAAGTAAGAGGAGGAGGAGACAGAAGAGGGAGGAGGAGAGAATGAGGAGGAGAATGAAGAAAAAGACAGTATAGGAGGTGAAAGGAGAAAACAGAAAAGAAAAAGGTAGAAAAGGAAAAGAGAAGAATGAGAACGAGAAGAACAAGGAGTAAAGGGAGGAAGACATGGAGAAGTAGAGAGGGAAAAAATTGCCAGAGGAGAAGATGGAGAAAAATACGAGGAGCAGTAGAAAAAAGAAAAGAATGAGGAAGAGAAGCGAAGGAAGGGAAGAATAATACCTAGAAGTAGACAGAAAGAAGAGAGGAATGAGGAAGATGAAGAGAAAATGAGGAAGAGTGGAAAGAGAAGGAAGAGGAGTGAAGGAGGAAGATGATAACAGCAAGAGGAGGAGGAGAAAGTGGGACAACACACAAGGAAGAGAAGGAAGAAAAAAGAGGAAATGAAAGAGGAGAAGAAAAGAATGAGGAAGGAGGAGGAAGAAAAACAAGAAGGGAGGGAGATATGAAAAAGAAGAGGAAGAAGGCAACAGAAGGAAGAGAAAGAAGGAGAAGAAGGTTGGAGTACAAAAGAATGAGCAAGGAAAGAACGAAAATAACAGAAGGAGAAAAGAGTAGAGGATGAAAGAAGCAGAACAAGAGAGAATAAGGAGAAAGGAGAGGAAGACAAAGAAGGCAGAAAAGTAGGAGTCAGACAAAGAAGGAGGAGAACGAATAACGAAAAGACAGGAGGATGAGAAGATGAAGATGACAAAATGAGGAGAAAGAAGAAAAGACAGAATGGGTAGAAAGAGGGATATGGGGAAAGAATGATAAGACAAAGAAGGAGAAAGGCAGAAAAGGGAGGAGGAGAAAGAAGGCGATGTCAGAAGGAGAAGAAGAATGAGGGAGAAAGAACACGCAGCATATGGAGGAAAAGTGAGTAGAAGACAGAAGCAGGAAAAGACAGGATAAAGAAGAAGAGAGAAGGAGGATGAGAAAGCAAGGAAAGGCAGAAGGAGGAAGAGAATGAAAGAATGAGAAAAAGAAGGAGGAGGAAGAACAGGGACAAAAGGAAGAGTTGGAAAAAGTAGCTGAAATGGAGGACAACTAAAGAAAAGAATAAGAGAAAGGAGTTAAACAAATAAGAGGGTGAAAAAAGAATGACAAGACAGGACGAGGAGAAGAGCAGGAGACAAAAAAGAATGAGGGAGAGAATGAGGGTAGTAGAAGAAGAAGAAGAATGGAGGGGAATAAGGAGTAAAGGGAGGAATTGATGAAAAAGAATAGTAGAAGAGGAAGGAGGAGAACATACAGAAAAAATAGAGTAAAAGAAGGAAGAAGACAATGACGAGCAGAAGAAAAGAATGAGGGAAAATGAAGATGGACGAAGAGAGAAAGGAGTAGTGTAAGGAGACAATGAAGAGAAGGAGGAGAGAAAAACGGAGGAAGAGAAGAATGGCAAAGAAATAAAGACTGGAGTGGAGGAGACAGAAAAAGAAAGGCTAAGAAGATGGAAAAGGAGGAGGAAAAAGGAAAAGACAAAAGGAGAAGAAAAGAATAAGGAAGTGAATGAGGTGGAGAAATGGGAGAGAGGAAAAACTCTAGTAGAGGGATGAAGAGATGAAAAAGACGACAGGAGGAGAAAGGAAGAAGACAGATGAAGAGGAGAAAAGAGGCAACAGAATTAGGAAAAAAGAAAAGAATGAAGAATAGAAGACAGGAGGAGGAGGAGGAAGAAAAGACCATGGAGCTAAAGAAGAAGTTGAAAGAAGAACAAGGAGTGGAATAAGGTGGAGAAGAAAAAACAGAGACAGGAAGAGAATATGAACAAAAAGGGAGAAATCAGGAAAAGAAAAGGGAGAAAGGGAAAGAAGAAGAGAAGAAAATGGAGAAAAAAGTCAGAGGCAGTAGAAGCAGAAAGGAGAACAAAAGGATAAATGTAAAAAGGGAGGCGATGGCAAGAGAGGAGAGGAAGGATGAGGGGATGAAGGGAGAGGGAGGAGGAAGAGAAAGAGGATTAGAAGATACGAATAAGAGTAGTAAGAGAGGAAGGAGGAGGGCATGGTAAAACCAGAGAACAACAAAAGAGAAACAGAGGTGAAGAATAAAACTACAACATTTTTTAAATAGCCAGTTATAGAACACCACCCAAAGGCCATTAATTAATCAGCTAGGAGACATCATCAAGAGGTGAAGAAAGAAAGAAAGAAAGAAGGCAATAAAGGCAGAAGGAGAAGAAGACAGAAGGATGAGAAAGGAGAATAACAGAATAAGAGAGGAGGAGAAGAATGAAGAGGGAAAAATGAGAAGAAAATGGGAGAAGAATGGAAGAGAAGGAAGTGGAAGAGCAAGGAGTAAAGTGAGGAAAAGTAGCAGAAATAGGAGAGGAAGGAGAACATGAAGAAAAAAGGCAGAGAAGAAAAAAGGAACAAAGAGGAGAGAAGAGGAAGGAAAAAAAGAGTAGAATAAGACAAGGAGATAAGAAAAGAATGAGGAAGAGAAGACAAAGGAGGAAGAGGAGGAGATAGATAGAAGGAGCTCAAAGAAAGAGAAGAGAGAGGGAGCAGGAGGGGAAAAAGAATGAGGAGAAAGAGGAGGATAATAAGAGAGGGAAGAGATTAACCGAATGAGTGAGAGAATGAGGAAGAGTAGAAGGACAAAAAGGAGGAAGAGGAACAAGGAGTAAAGGGAGGAAGAGATGAAGAAGAATGAGTAGAAGAAGAAGAAGAAGAATGAGAACAGGCAGGAAAAGTTTTAGCAGAGAAAATAGATGTGAAAAAGAGACAAAGAGAAACAGAAGAAAAGGAGGAAGAGTAGAAGGAGGAAAAAGAATAAGGAAAGAAGGAGGAGATGACATCAGATGAACAAGGAACAAAGATTCGAAGAGATAAGAAAAGAGTGGTAAATGGAGAAGAAAATTGAGATGAAGAAAAAGAAGGAGGAAGAGAACAATGACAAAGACAGAGACAGTAAAAGAGGAGAAGAATGAAAAGACAGAAGGAGAAGAACACAAGGAAGGAGGAGAAAGACAGAAAAAGAGGTAAAAGGACATGAAGACAGAGAAGGAGTAGAAAAGAAAGATGTAGACATGAAGGAAGAAGAACAAGGAGTGGATGGTGGAACAGGTGAAAAGGAAAGAGGGAGGAGAAGACAGGAGGATGAGGAGAAAGGAGAAGACAGAACAATAGGAGAAAGAAGGCAGAAAGAGGAGGAGAAAAGAATGAAAAACAAGGAGTAGAATGAGAGAGACTATGAAGTAAGTAGTAGGAGAGGAAGAGAACATGAAGAAAAAAGAAGGTGGAGGAGAAGAACAAAGAGGAGTAGGAAAAGAGAAAGGAGAAAATAAGGAGTAGAAGAAGAAGACAAGGAGCTGGTGAAAGAAAAAGAGGAAAAGAAGGAGGAAATGAATGAGGAGAAAGGAGTCAAAGACAGTAGAAGAAGGAAGGAGAAGAAGTCAGAGGAGGAGGAAGGAGACAAAGACAGAAAGAGGAAAGAATGAAGGAGGAACAAAAACGAGGAGTAGAGGGAGGAGTAAAAGGAGCAGAAGAAGGCAGGAGAAAATAATGAGGGAGAGTAGATGGAGAAGAAGAGGGAGGAAGAAAAACAAGACATGAAAAAATAGGAAGAAGGAAAAAAATGGGTAGAAGAAGAAAAGAATAAGGAAAACAAGGAGTAGAGGGAGAAGGATGAAAAGAGAGAGGAAGAAGGCAACAGGAGACAGAAGGAGGAGGAGAAAAGGAAAAGAAGAAAGAAAAGAAGGAGGAGAACAAAGAAAACGCAGAGAAGGAAAAAGGAAGAACAGAGAAGAGGAAGGAAAAAAGGAGGAGTACAAGACAAGAAAAAATAAGTAGGAGAAGACAGAAGAAGGAGAAGAAAAGAGAATGAGGACGAGAAGGGAGAAAAAATGAGAAAAAGAAGAGGGAGGAATAAAACAAGGAGTAGAGGGAGGAAGAGGTGAAAAAGGAGAGGAAGAAGGCAACAGAGCAGGAGAAGGAAGGAGGAGACAGAAGCAGGAAGTGAAGAATATGGAAAAAACAGAGTAAAAGGATGAAGAGATGGAAATGCAGCAGAAAAGGAAGGAGAACAAAAAATAAATGAGAGGAGGAGAAGAAAAAAGGAGAAAACGATGAGTGGAAGACAGGAGGACTATTAAAATGAAAAGGAAGAAGGAGAAGACAGAAGGAGAAGATAGAAACAAGGAGGTGAAAGAAAGACAGAATGGGGAAGAGAAGGAAGAGGGGCAATGAATAAAGGGAGGAAGAGATGAAAAAGAATAGGAGAAGAGGAAGAAGACAAGAGGAAGAAGAGCAAGGAGTGGAGGGAAGAAGAGATGAAAAAGAAGAGGAAGATGAAGGAATTAGAAAGAAGGACAAGAAGACAGAAGGAAAGCAAAGTAGACAGGAGAAAAAAGAGAAGACAGAAGCAGATGAAAAGAATAAAGAAATGAAGGAGGTGGAGAAAAAGGAGAAGAAGAACAAGGAGTAGAGAGATGAAGAGATGATGAAGATGACAGAGGGAGGAGGAGAAGGGAGGAGTCATGGACAAAGAGAAATAAAGAGGAGAAGAAGAAAAGAATGAGGAATAGAAGAGGGGGAGGAAAAGAATGAAGAACAAGGTGTAGAGTGAGGAAGACACTGTAGTAAGAGTAGTAGGAGTAGAAAAAGAAGAACAAAGAGGAGAAAAGGAAGAGATGGAAAAATAGGAGGAGTAGCCAAACACAAAAGGAAGAGAAGGAAAAATTAAGACAAGAAGACAGGAGGAGAAAGGAGGAGTTGAAGACAGGAGTAGTAAAGAATGACGAAATGGAGGAGGAAAAATGTGGAGTAGAGGGAGAAAGATTTAAAAAAATAAGATGAACAGGGTGACAGTAGTAGAAGGAGAAAGCAGGAGTCAGACAGAGACAAAAGAGAAGAGAGAAAGGGAATAGGAGAAGGAAGACGACAAATGAAAATGGAGAAAAAAGAAGAGAAAGAGAATTAGAAGACAGAGAAGAGCAGTAAGAAGGGAAGTAAGAGGAGAACATGATGAAAAAAGGACGACAAGAAAAGAAATGAGGCAAAGAATAAGGAGAAAAACTAGCACATTTCTAAAATACACGGTTTCAGAACACCACCCAAAGGCCACTTATCTGTCATCTCTGAGGTGAGAAGGTCCACAATCACATCAGGAGACCTGAAGGTGGAAAACAAGGATCAGTGAACACATTGACTTTCTGGACAGTAAACATGTTAACAAATGTTGGTGACAATTAGATCAAATAGCAAAAGATCACCAAAACATAAACCATGTTAGAACACAATGCTTCAAACCCACCAAAATTATACCACATGCTTTCATATTTGTATGAATTAAGCCATCATTCTTCAGTCTGGAGGGCTGTGAGCAGCTACAGGGACAGAAAGTCAAATAAGCCCCCACCAGAAAAGGTCTCAGGAAAAACATGGGTTTCCAGACCATTCAACACAAGTACAAAATCTTCAGTCAGACATTTAAAACACTGAGAAAAAAAAAACACTGAAAAGTCCTTTAGTGTGTAATGACAGCTTATCTGAATAAACACTGCCCTGAAAGCTCTGATGAGTTCAGGATTCATCCAGAATCAGAACATTATTTACCATTGGGCTCAGTGTTTAAGAGTGTAAATACACACATCACTTTCAGTTTAAAGAAGCACTTATAATTTCTGCTGCTGCAAGCTGCAGATATTTAATAGTTTTAAAAGTATGTCATCCGCAGTGAGCTTTAGGCAGCAAATATATCTGCAGGTCTGGTGATATTTCTGAAAAATCCACAATTAAATTCTGTTAAAATTGAACAACATTACTGTTTTACAAATTAACTTGGAATCAGAGAGTTTGAAAAGAGGGTCTGGGCACGGTCAGTGATTCAGAGGGAACAGCTTATTTTCATGATGCTATGTGTACTGTGTTTACAAGATGAGGCCACATCAAGTAAACATCAACTACAAAACACTGATACAGTCAAACAGCTGCAGTTTACAAAACCACTCAGAATGACGCTAAACCTTGAACACTTTGACATTATGAGAGGTCAGCAACAGGCCTCGTCCGAAATAAACACAAATGTATGAGCTTCTGTGACACTAGCTTGGAAACTGGAAATCAAACATCGTACAGGAGGCACGAAACGCGCAGTTACTCACAGTTATAGAAGAAAACAGCAGAAAGCTCGGTTTGTCTCGGAGAGATGAAATAACAGGTGGAGTATCAGCTCCGAGTTCAGAAAAACACGAATCTGACGGTGTGTCTCTAAAACAACATCCTAACGTCAGTTCACAAACAGGATCAGCTCTGAACTGAAAAAGACCCGATGTCCAGACATTTTCAACCAGCTAAACACAGCTACTGTCTCTGAGCCTGGCCGTGGTGACGTCATAAAGCCTCGCCGAACACTTCTGCTAACCGTTGCCATGGTTTCCACAAATAAACTCTTGGAGCATCTTTTGAAAAATGGTCTCGACGCCATTTTGTTTCCAAACATTTCAACACCAAATTCCAGAAAAATGCACGTCCTCCAACCCAAATAACAGTTTTACGAATCACTGCAGAATTCACAACACATTCTTTACGTTTCCCACTGTCGTTGTTTCTCTGATGTCCGTGATGTTCAGGTGGAGAAGAAACGCCCGTTGACACTGACTTTCTTAATAAGAACTTTATTAAAAGAAAGAACAGTATCGTACAGACAGGAGCTGTCTGGAAGGATGTCACCCAATGATCCTCCTCGAACAAAGACCAACGGTCAGTTTTTATACCTTCTAGCAACGTATAGAATTACAGCATCTGGTTTACAACCCCACTAAAGAGTGACAACTCCTCAGACAAGAGTCCCCTTCTGTGCATTCCTAAGGGTCACAAATCAGCTATAGGTTAACAGTGGACCCCAAAGTCAACACAGCATAGGATTTCTGGAGCCTGAAAACACATTCTCAGTACTTACTACCATCTGTTAGTTAAAAGTTCACTCTATGGTCAATAACCACCAGAACCACCTGTTAGTTAAAAGTTCACTCTATGGTCAATAACCACCAGAACCCACACCAGACCAGATACTTCACCACAATTTTTCAGACAAAATAACGCTCAAAAATAAGAAATTTACACCAAGAAAATGTCAAAATCACCCAAACTGTTTTTCAAACAGGCCGTCAAGCATTACGGTTACTTAAATTTTAAATTCAAGAATTTATTCTAAATTTTCTTCTGAAATCGCGTTCAGAGTTTTTGTGGAGGTCAGTTAACGTGTCATGCTCAGCAGAAACATGAGTTTTATTTTCTTACCTGTGTGCTGACTGTCCAGGTCTGTCAGGCCTCCAAACAGCAGCTGCTCTTCTGTCTGACCCGTTTATCCAGCGGGTTGCCTTTCTTCTTCTTCTTCTCAGTAATCCACTGAATTTGTTCTTCAACAAGGTCCATTCTTCAGATGCTTTTCAGCGTTTCAAATCGCCACAGTTCAACTTTCCAGCGTTCAGTTTCTCCAACAAGTCGGGTCCAAATCGAAGTGCAGAATGACAGTTGAAAGATCTGCACCGTTCGCTGCGCGTCATCGTTGTTTCCATGGTGTCAACGTGACGCGCGCATGTGCGTGACAAACGTTGATATGAAGTTAAATGTATGATCTATACCGTCAGATTAATTGTTTCTGAAGGACATTTTCCACCTATATGCACGAGTATTAAAAACTATACGGAGCCCAAACTTATCTTACACAACTAGTAAATGAACTTTATCCTATAAGATCAGCCTCTGATTGAAGGATAATATATTGATGGACAAACCATCTGTATGTTTGGGTTCACCTTCAAAATAAGAGCCTTTACCTAGTAACAGAACTTAGTGAGAGGCTCTGCTGTAACCTTGATGTTTTTATTTTTCCTTTCTTAAGTCTCACTTTTATAACCAAGAAAATCTTCTTGGTTAGATCTGCTGTGTAGGACTAGATGCTGATATCCCTTCTTATATACATGAGACACCCAAGACTCTGTGGGATGGTCAAATGAGTGAGGGCATCGTCTGGGTTGTCAAGTGAACGTCCTCCTTCATCTGTGCCCACGACACCTCCAGAGGGTTCAGCAGTGAATCCCAGCATCCTAGGTTCACCCTCTAGATGTTGTTTACTCACCTGAAGGCCCAGCCAGGTGGAGTCCTTAAATAAATATATACGTTTGCAACGTCTAAGAGAGAGAAGGATAAAAAGCGCCCAGAGAAAGTTGTAGGATGCCAGATTATCAATATAAAAACACCAAGACGTTAAAATGAACACATCAGGGTTTGTGTGATATGCTGACTTTCAGTTTTTATTTTTTTAATATTAATCTCGAGTTAGGCTTGTTAGGTTTGAAATCAGTCAATAAATGTTAGAGATTGAGTAAAAACCCAGAGGGACAAAAGATTCATTACATTTTTTATTTAATTAAAAACAATGTGCCAATATTTTTGATTAATACAGGCAAACAAATACACTCCATCTTATTTCCTAGTGTATTTAAAAAAGGTTCAATTCTCATCTTTTTTAAAAACTTAAAAACACTAACAAGCATCAGTTACAGAGTGCATCAGTTATCATGTGGAGTAGCAGTGGTTGCATCTGTCAAATAAAAGCAGCAATCAACATAAAAAACTGAGATAGTTGTAAATTACACTCATACAAACATCTCATTTGCTTCATTAGGCATAACTTAAAATTCACTGAAAATTCAATTAAAATTCAATTATATCCTGCATTGCTCTAAAATGGCCTACAGTGTCCACATGTGCAGAAAAAGTGGACCAAGATAATTCAATCTGCAACAGTGACAGTGTGCATCAAAGCAGCAGAGATACAATTAAATGCACAGGCATGTCTTTATACATTATCCTCCTGTGTAAATTTTACACTAACTTTTTCTTTTGTCCTCTCAGACAAACCATCCCTTCAATGGAGATTTGTGCACAGGCACATTCTAGCTATTTTTGCTAAGAGATCTATAAATCCATCTTAGTGAATTGAAGGCTGCTTGAGTTTTTCTGTGGCACGCACAGCATGTGGCTTCCTTTAAACAGCAAAGTGATCAGTTGTCTCTAAAAGGACTAAAAGCAGTAAATTGCGGTCACAGTTCTGTGACAGATAAGCGGAGTGTGTTGCCCTCTAGTGATGATGTAACGACGCTGCACCTCAAAACCTGCATGACAAAAAGAACAGTCGACTTACAGCCACAACTACACTAACACTTGCGTTGATAGACTTGAAATGGGACCTATTGAGGCAGGAAAAGGAATTTGTTCATTTGCAATCCAATCTGTGTTAAGAGATAAACTATTGCAACACAATACCAGAGTTATGCTTTCAATGTACACAATATTCACAAGCTTGTTTATGGCAAATACTTTACATCCTTGTCACATGCTGGTTTACTTTCTTACCTTAGGTTTCATTTGGGAATTCCTGCCACAATTTCAGACTCAATACCACAGTGATCAGATCCACGCAGGATTTTAAAGAATCCTGAAGATCAGACACAAAATCAATTAGTTCAGTGTAAAAAGGTCAATTAAGAAAAAGCATGCATATTTATAGGCATTGTATTTTTTATTCATCTGGAGTGTGTGAGTATACAGTAGATCTCATTCTTTATAAATGTGGCAGATGCATGTGCTTACACACGCACGTCAGAATTGTAAATGTACTGGTATAAAAGAGCCATACCATAGTGTGAAACTTATTAGTGAAAATGTACCTAAAGGGAAATAAACTCATGTTTTGCATATGATATCTTAATTTGGAAAGTTTTGAGTTGAGATAAACATAGTGAAGTAAGACGTGTATCAAGATAGTGACTTAACTGAATGCAGTGTAATTCAATTACCCTGCAAAGTGATCTGTCTTTATGAAGGTTATATTTTTGAGACACTGTGAGAGAAATGCTGGTTCAGCAGTGTGGTCACTTAAGGCTGTAGGTGGTGTGTTGTACAGCATTATACTGCAGTGATTCTAATATCCCACTGTCTTTGCATAGAAATGCTGTTGTTTATAATGAAAGTGACTATTTTGTGCAAATTAAAAGTAGTAAAATACATGTCTCTGCTTACCATTATCACCCCAGTCAGTGTTCCAGGAGTTGGCACAGAGCCAGTAGGGAACACCATCCTCCTCTCCCCAGCCCAGGATCTTGATGGCATGTCCACCCAAAGGAGAGCCTGACACGTGCTGATACACACCTGGAGACAAGAAGAGGACGCATGAAACACAAGAGGGAAACACGAGGTCAGAATCAACACTGTACACAATCGCTGAACAGAATATGCAGTTAGGGTTCACCCTGTATTCAACAGGTGCAGTGCACATATTCAGTGTGAGGTGTGTTTATATTACATCTGGTAGGGGTGCATGTGTTCTTACCAGACTTGTACAAGACAAAGTCTTCATAGACTGTAAATGCTCCCTCTACTGGGCCATTCTTGTATATCTCAGTCTGAATGTGCGTCTCGTCTGACTCCACGCTGTAAGACGATTTACCTGAAACACATTTTGGATTAGGATCTTGCTGCATATGTGTGTGTGTGTGTGTGTGTGTGTGTGTGCGTGCGTGCGTGCGTTCACCAGCATTAGGGTTAGACTCATCTTTAGGACATAAACATACTGCCTGTGGCACATGAAAGTGGTTAATAAAGCTATGATTCTGTGTCAGAGCAACAAAATTTTTCTTTTATAAACATTTATGCATGCACAAAAGACATTTAGGATAGTAAATGTTGAACTGAGACCCTTTATTATTTAAATTGTTTTCATGTTATATAATTACCCACAAAACAGAACTAACCTGATTCATAACCAGACTTAATGTAACAAACTAAATATTTCAATCAATTGTAGGGTGGAACAAGACATAGTTCAAATGTTAAATATAATTTCTCCTTTTATATAGTAAATACAAGTGAATATGCAACACCACACAGCTAACATTATTATCACACTAATCATTACACTTCTTTTGCCTTTCTTACCAAAGTGCTTGTCTTTTTTGTAGGTGGGTGTGTATCCAGATTCACACTTGGTGATGCACTCAGGTGTGTTGCCACCTTCTCCAGTGCAGGCAGGTCTGCTGCCATTCACATGGTGCTCACAGGGAGGAATGGTGTAGGGACGACAGCCTGTAGGCACAAAGATATTCCGTCTGCATTATAGACACGTCTAAACACATGTACACCACTGCAAGGGTCTTATCACAGACACTAACTCACCAATGTGGGAGTCATATAGACCTCCAGTGACAAGTCCCTCACTGGTCCAGAAGTCCCAGGCAGCTGAGGGGTAGCCACCATTACATCTAAAAACAAGACCAAAAACAAAAGCAAATAAATACCAAATTTTCATCCTTTACTTAATATACTCAACCTGTGCGTCCAACTCTCAATGTTCCCACTGCACCATATAGGGAGGCACTGAGCTGATTTTATTTCTCCCAGTGTCGATTCTTTATGCAACCTCTTGGTACTGAAGCCAGCTAACATTCATTGAAAGTGCTCTTTCCACATTTAAAATATGTAAGCCTTATTCTGTGGAACTCACCAGAATTATTTTCATCTTGGTCACATTATAGCATGAAATCTTTCACTCATGAGCTTAGATCGAGTTAAAATACATTTTTCACCCTTTAAATACCCAGTAATTTAAATTTTTAAACTGCATTCTTAAATACCAAGCTCTGGTTTATCATCCACATGCTACAAGTCACTGGAATTATCTACTGGGGACTACTGAATATGACAAAGTAAAGAAATACTGCCGTTTCGCTGCCTCTTACCCCATGCCACAGCTGTCACAGCAGGTCAGCAGATCCTCGGAGGAGATCTCCACACTGACTTTGGCATTGCTGTGGATGCATACACGGTCGGAGATGGCCTCTGCAGCACCGAATGCCTGAGAGCAGAACAAAGACATTGAGTCTACAATTGACATTGTAATTGATCATAGCATCAAAATTAGACAGGTAGAAATATTGGTAACCTGACGTCCATCAGTTTTAGGCTTTTTTTCGACTTTAATTTTTGTTTTGTGAAGTTTTACCTTATCTGAATTGAGGGGCCTTGGGATGGAATTCATCACATGCTGTTTAACTACGAAGCTTTTTAAGGCCAACATTCCAGCTACATATGGTCAGTGACTTAATATCTCACCCAGCAGGATCCACAGGAGCCCTGGTCTCTGATCTCCTTCAGGGTAGGACAGTTGGGCCACTGCTCTCTGGCATCAAAATCTTTAGGCAGCTTTAGGTCTCCAGCATACTGAACCCTACAGAGGAAAACAGAGTCAGGTATTACTCTGTGAGTGTGCTGTATAACTTGATGTACTGGTGTCGCTTAGAAGGTGCGCCAGTTTTACTCAGTGACACTGAAAACGCTGTCAAATTTACACAGTTAATTCACTGACATGAAAGTATATTGAAATACTACATGATCTACTATGATTCATAACCATCACACAAAGTACGTGTGACACTCACATGACTGGCAGTTTAGGTCCCTTCAGCATTGTGCCGCAGAGTTTCTTGACGTAACTGTAGTCAACATTGTGGAAGTTGTGACCAGCCTGCAGGACAGGAAGGAGATTCAGTCAAACAAAGCCACTTTTATTCATTGACGGATGTCTGAAGAAAGGGAAAAAAATAAAACTCACCTTCCAGGTAGTATTGATCTTATTGATGTAGTTGACCATTTCATTGGACATTGGTTGAAGGCGAGGTCTGGCCAGGCTCATCGACAAGCTGGCAGCCAGTAGGAGGAAGGCTGCGTGCCACATTTTGCCTATAAAGACACAAAATGAAGAAGAGGCAAATTCATTTGTTACTTCCATTAAATACTGCACTCAAAAGTTTTGAGTTGAAGCGGTTAAATCAATTCTGACTCAATCACTAAACCTTAAATCATAACTTACCTAAGCCTGACAAATGCAGACTGTTTAAATTCAGGTCATGTTCTAATTCATTCATCACATAAATACTGAATGGATTACAATATCTTACAAAGAAAATTGCAGGACAACACGAGTTACAGAAATATACAGTTGGTACACAAAAAATAAAACAGTTATTGAAAACTGTAAGGGCTCTAACTTAACTGATGAAAAATTTCATTTGGCGTCAATAAAATCCTTAAGCAACACAATGCTGTGATTTGACACATGACAGCCCCCACTTAGATGCACTCCTGGAGTTACACGGCCAGCAAAAAAAGTTCTTAGTTGATTGAACATGGTCACATTGGTTGAAGCTACAAGTGGAACACACATATGGAGTGTACTTAAAGAGGTGAAGAAAACCCTCTTATCCTCAGTCATGCTGGTCAGAGCAAGTTCCAGTGGATAAACTGACTGCATCAACACACAGTATGCAGATTTCCACTAATTCACTACATGTAAATCTTTGGACTTGTTGGGTTTCTCTGCATAAATTTCGCAACGTACCTTATTATGCAAAGTGCCTTGAAATGACATATGTTGTGAATTGGCGCTATATAAATAAAACTGAATTGAATGGAAATCTATATTCACAGAGTAAAGAGAGGAACTTTACACTTACAATATAAAAGGACATTTGCTCTTGTGCAATGCCATTTTTCCTTGAAAAATACTCAATGCAAATATAGAAACTTGTGTATTTTTGATAAAAGAATCCCCTAAATGGCCCCAGTGTATTCATAATACAGACCATATTATGGGCAGTGAAATGCATCTCTGAGAGTTGAGTTCAGCTCCATTAAAGATCCTAATGTAGTCTATTAAACAGAAGTTGGGAATGTGCTCAGGATATGCAGGAAGTCTAGCAAAATCAATACCAAAGCAGACACGGTGCTTCTTCTATGATGGGATTAGCTTAGAATTTAAGGTCAAAATACAACTGGTGATTTTGTTTGACCCACTAGTGCTTCAAAACTAACCAAAACTAAATTGAACAAAATTTCACATGGACTTAATTTGCAACTTAGGTGTAGATGTTCAGTTTTGGCAATTTGCCTTACAGACTGAGAACAAAAGCCAGTCTTGTTTGGCACCTGTAAACTCAGCACACCTGTTTAGGCATGCCTTTTCTACATTTGAATGCTAGTGAAACTGGTTTCATATCACATGAGCGAGCCTGATGGAACATCATCAGCAAAAAAGTACACAAAAGGAAGTAAGAACTGAAAATTCCCCACCACAGAAGGACATGTGCTCTGAAATCACGCTGAAGTACCACTTTCCTTCTCTACAGTCTAAACCAAGCTCTTTTCAAGTCACTTCAGAAGTGTATTTACCATCATAAAGTTCTGGTTATGTGTTGTATGTACAGAGATTTCAGTGGGTCCACCAGCTGTTGGATACTCTACTATTGTAGTGCATGCCTTGTGAAAATATGATTACTACCAAGAAATTATTTGTTGAGTTTCTAGAGAAGTGGCTGAACCACAAAAAGACATGTCAATGAAACAGTGGATGTGATTTAGGGAAGTGAAACATTAGCTTACCGACATGCACTGCTGGCTGTCCTAAAGGAATTAGTACATCAATTACTGTCAACGCACACATCACTGCAACACCAAGGAAACATTATGTTGCTGAGTCACAGTGGACGGTTTCGAGGCCTTTCTTTGAAAATACTCTTATAGCTCTTAAATTCTCTGAAACAAAAATAGCCCCCGTTTTCAGAATGGTACAAGTGTTTTTCTGATGGTAACCTACAGATTCCTATCTGACTTTTAAAGGTCAAGAGGTTGTGAAACTGAGAAAAAGATGAGTCAGCACCCAAGTCACAAACACATCACTTAAGTTCCTCATCAATTCGGTACAACTGACTGACTTGATATAAATCCTATAGTGTTAGGCTGAGTTCAGCTGAAAGAGACCTTTGTTTCCTCAATCTTTTCTTATCTACATTAATCATGACAACACTGATAAGTATGCCTCTCTTTTTAAGTCTGTTATTTAAAACTACAACAAGTGGGTGGGACAAAGCAGTATTATCTCCTCCTTTTGCTCCACATATATGAACAAGGTGACACAGTTAGATAAACAAAACAGTAAAAATCTGGCTGTTTTGTCCTCTGCCTACTGCCAGATAAAACTCATTTCCTCATTTCCCGTCATAAGGGCCTGCTGACTATAAGCTGCCTAAGGTTCCGTATATTTAACAGTAAGTCTTTCTGGTAAAAGGGGATTTTTTTTCATTTCTTTGGCACTGAACACTACATGGGGACAAGCTGGACGATTATTTTAAGTTCCTATAGGTTTACTCATCCAGCTCTGACCCTCTGCTGGATCTCAGATATGTTGAAACAAGTCTCAGCCTCCCTGTTTTTGTAGATAGAGGACAGAGTGGCTGCGCTTATAAAACATAGTTTCACTTTCCATTCCTTGGAATCCCTCTGGTATCCTGTTTCATAATCATTTTACCCTCATGTTTACCATTATTTTCGCTGTGTAGCTGAGATATTGTCTGCCTACACTAGATTTAATTCTTTGATTTATCTTAATTATTAAATGATACGTGTGTGTTTGGACGAGTTAGCTCCACCTACATGTTTCACCTCTGACAGTAAAGTTAAATTGGGTCAGACAGTGAAAAACAACACGAGCTATGAAAAACAAATAAGCTCCCTGCGACAATGAAGACTGTTTCTCTGTAGTGGGTCGGAAATATTAACTAAACTTTACGGGTTAGCGTGTTTGAACAGACGTGTGACAGATTTAGCTAGCTGCTTTGTCTCCGAGTAAACAACGTGTTACTCACGTAAAAGTAGTAGTAGTAGTAGTAAAAGGTGAGAAAGAAAACAAAGACAACAAGAAAAATATATTACCTGTAGCTTGTCTGTCAGCTGTTAGTGTGGGTTTAGTTACTTCTTAGTGTCGAGCTCTTCTCCGTGTCTGTCTGTCTGATTCAGAGCGCAAGGGGCCTGTTTTATTTACCGTTGCAAGCACGTGAGCCGGTCACATGAACGCGGCTCACGTGACCACCGACACCCCAACGGTCACCGTCTACCTCCTGTGGTCGTCTGAACGTCTATGATCAGTGATTATTAATTACAGCGAATACTTATGAAGCCTAATCTGATTGTAATTGACCAAAACTCACCTTTAATAGTGGGCAGTGAGACACAGTTGATCTGATCTACTCCAATCTGACCGCTAGGTGGTGCTGAAGTTCACCATGTGCTTCAGAATTTCTCATGACAACCCTGCAATCTTTATTTGCTTACATTTTCCACGTTTGATGTAAGGTTTTCTGCTGCACTGTAAAGTACCCTCTAATGTTATAACTTCTCATGTGCAACAACATAATGTAGCGCTGTTACTTTTTTTAAAAAGTTTAACTCTATACTCTGTGGTTCTCCTACAATTTGGGTACATTTATCCATCCCGTCATATCATCTACAACCCTTTTCCATTCATCTCTGTCCTGGGCCAGCCTTTCCATTTCTTTCCTCTCTTGATTTCTGCCATGATGTTTTTGGTCTTATGGTTTTTGATCTTTTCCCTTGTGGGTTCCATTTTAAAGCTGTTCTTGCTATATTTGTTTGATCTTCTCATAAACTTTCACCTATGTAACTCCACTTTCTTTTTCTCATTTCTTCAGCAACAGGATTTTAATAGTTTTCTTTGCCCAGACTTTAAGGTTTTTTGATGTGGTTAAACCAAAGATTTGTCATAAGCACTAGGTGATGAATGCCTGGATTTTCTACACTTTGCAAGATGTTAGCTTCCAATATTCTGACCCATGTAGCAGCACTGCCTTGACATTTGAGTTAAAGATTTGAATTTTCATTTTTGTTCCACCATATCTGTATGTAGTCTTTATTATATCTTTATTTTTCATCATTACTTACTTTTGTGTCAATTATATTGTTTCTTACACCACTTCATTTGTATCTTGCTGCTGTAATGTGTCCATTTCCTCAGTGAGAGATCAATAAAGTTCATCTTATCTTATCTTATCTTATCTTATCTTATCTTAT
This sequence comes from Amphiprion ocellaris, assembly GCF_022539595.1. Lineage (NCBI taxonomy): Eukaryota > Metazoa > Chordata > Actinopteri > Pomacentridae > Amphiprion > Amphiprion ocellaris. The sequence goes on from NC_072766.1 coordinate 16,702,366, forward strand.
CTTATCTTATCTTATCTTATCTTATCTTATCTTATCTTATCTTATCTTATCGTCCTAAAGGGGTTCACTGCCACAATGCTACAACTTTTATTTCCAAGTTTAAGGGCTGCAACCTACAAATACAATATGGTTGTAAATGCAGAAAATTGAAAGCAAAATGTGTAAATATCCAAATCTTTAACAAGTGTAAGGTAATCTTAGTAAATCTGCTGTTTTATGCAGAAAAATTGTGTAAATGTTTGATTCAAGTAGAGTGTGACAGCCTGACTTTATCTCTTACTGTGCTGTATCTTTAAGTGTTTTTATTTTGTCAACTCAAATTCTCATTTAAGACATTTTGTTTTATGGTCTTATTTTAACTGTATGACACTTGACTCTAATCCTGTTGTTTTTAAATGTGCTTAATGATAAAATGTGACTGACTTTTTGTAACACATGAGAGTCTTTGTATCATCAATTACTAAACATTAAAGGAATAGCATTGGGAGCAAAAAAAAAACTGTGATTAAAACATCTCTGTGTTTCACTCCTCTGTTAGAAATGATAATAACAGTCACTCCAAACAGAGGTTATACTGGGACCCCTGATAGTCTGGGTCCTAAAATCTGTGAATGCACATTCGCTGCTTGATTCTCATCCACTGAATCTCCCTGATTCATTTAACCAGTAACCATTAACCAGTCAGTGTCATCCTCACATCTTAGAAAGGAGTCTGAAGTGCTTAATGTCTTCATTACGATGCCTTTTAAATACATGCAGCTCAAACATAGTGGTCATTTGTTATTCATCGGATTAAGACATTTGCTTAGAGGCCATTATAGTTTACTTATTAAAAGTGAAGACAGTAAATTGCTCAGTTTGTGCTATAAAGTTGTAGTAAATAGATGAGATTAGTTTCATCTACAAGCATACAGAGAACTCAACAGTCTGGTGAAACCATCCAGATGATAATGTAATTACTCTATTGGAAGGATCCTTTCAATCATTTCTAAATCTTATTATCTTCAAAGGCATTTAATAGGTTGAAGGCTCTCTGCAGTATCATTTGGGCAATGAATGAAATAATCATAGTGGGACATACGTAATGCAAATGGTTTTTCTATTTATAATATATGTGTGACTCTTTTGTCTAATGTCATTCTTCTGAGCTGTATCTTGTGATTTGCAACTGACTGGCACTTTTTTTGTCTTTCATGCTGTATCGCGCTGTGGATCACCGACCACAGGAAAATGCTGAGTGTCTCGCTGCTTTCTCTTCCTTTAATCGGTCTGTCATCTGACTTTCAAAATGATGAGATGGGAAAAATACTGTAACCATAGCAGACCAGCTTTAATTATTGTTCCACCCATGCAGTTGCATAAGAGCAGATCCTCTTTTTGCTTTTGACCAAAAACACTTTCTGCTTCACCCAGACAGAGCAACACATGTTACCTGTCATATGAAAATATTATTTAGAGACAAATTAGTAGCAAAAGTAGTTGTTAATGTGTGATGAGTGGTTGACCATGCACCTTTAAGAATATTGGTGTATTTCTACTCTCCTGAAGCCCTAAAAAAAAAAAAAAAACAACAACAAAAGAAACATGGTAATGTAACGATGACACAATTTGTTGAAATGGGTTGTGGGCTGCAGTTTTCAGCTGCTATAGCAAGGATACATTTAATTGCATTGAAGTGAACTGAATGAATTTAAAGTCAATATAAAGTTACACAATCGGGGCTTTAAGATGATTTCTGCCTTTTTAAAAAATTTTTATCGGATCATGAGGCTCTTGACTGTTGTTACTTTAATGTTATGCTGACATGATGTTGAGTTCAATTATAATTTGCCTTTAATAAACATGTCTGTACAGTCAACATGAGGAGCAGGAACACAGTGTACAGAAGAGTGGGAGAAATGTGGTTTAATCCCTGAGCCCCTCCAGCAGATGAATCCACTACATTGTGATGTTGATTTACAAGCCAGGTTATTAAGGTTGTAACATCACTGAAGGTAAATGAATCAAAGCACCAACAGATCACTCTGGGCTTTGATCATGATTAATGACTTTATTTTGCCACATCAATAGCACACTTAATGAGTCACGACTATCACCCACAGCTGCTCTGTGGAAATCCTTGCAGAGATAAAGGTGACGCATGTTGATGAACGGAGGCCGTCCAGTGACTGTGGTGAAGTTACACTCAATCAGCAATCAGCTGTTTCAAGTCTGTCAATGAAAACTATCCGTTCTCTAAACGGCTTCACACGTGAAACTTTAACACAAAACCTTGTCCACATATTTCAGAACAGTAAATGTGATCAAATATAAAAGAAGAGCGTTTAAAAAAATACAAAAAGAGTCAAATTATCAACACAGGTACGTATCACCATATACACCAGGTACATGAAGCAAGGTGTAGTGTTCTATTAGAAAGCAATACACACAAGAGACAAGCGTGACAGCAGAAGCCGTCTCTCTACAAGGCAAAGCGCAGATTTGTGATGATCAAGCCAAGGCCAAGGCATCGTTGCAGTCCAAAGCGTAGATATTTTACATCAGTGCACTGAGACACATTTCATTTGCTGGCTTATTGCTGTTGCATACACATACATTCAAGCATGTGCGGTAACTACTGTAATGTGCATGTGTAGTTAAAGTAAGTGCTTTCTTTCTCTATGGGAGGAGGTACAACCCTCTGGCTGCCTGTATGGATGAGTAACATGCAGTGACTCTTTTATCTATCAGCAGGCTGCAGTACATGGAGATCAGTTTGACACCGTTTGATGAAGCAGTTCTGCCAAAAGCAAGTTTAACTCTGTATTTTGCTCCGTAAGCCCCAATTTACGGTATATTCTCAAAGTGCTGCTCATCTTTCTCACCTTCAAACATGAGCTGCACAACCATCTACCTGCTCATTACAGACACTGATCCTACAGTTACTATTTTACAGTTATTCAGATACAGTATTCTCATTAGAAAGAAAGAGATAAAGTAAAATTGTCTAGCATAGTAAAAGTAAATAGAAAATCAGACAGATTCACATGGAAGACTGATATTGTCAAGTACCACATTCTATGATTATAAATACATTTCCATATCTAAATAAACGGTATTCATATCATTCCTCGGTACTAGCAGCACACCATTTCAACCTTTATTTAAACTCTGACCTTTAATTAGCTTTTCTCCTTCTGGTAGCTACATTATTAAAATGTTTAAAGACATAAAATGCTTTTTTTTCAGTCACAGAGAGAGAAAGTACATGCTCTCAAAAAAAAAAAGAAAAAAGTTTTTGCCGCATGGAAATTCAGTTATATTGAGGTAGAAGGTTCAACTCAGGGATGAGCTGTGGGACAACACACATCTGTGAATATTGGACTTTACAGGAGTTGTACAGCTGCTTAGTTAGGTCAAATTTTATTTTCCCAACTCAAGAAATGCTGAATAACTTGCAAACTAGTTTCAGCGTTTTCGCAAATTTGAATTTATGTCCCAGCTGACAAGTCTGTGAACCATTTCTATTTATTTCTGAGGGCTCTAATGTCTCATGTATTTCTGTGAACAGCACACCCGAAGACCAAATATGTTCTGACATTTTACATTTTTCAATCAGTATGTAGTGATGTAAGATATCTAATACAAATTTAAAACGTGCAATTGTTTTTTCATCTGGAGTTTGCTTGGTCACAAAAAAGCATCTTGCTGTGAGCTGGATTAACTCCCATCCCAGCATATACACTTCTGTAGTGTCTGTAATTCACATTGAGAAAGCACAGAACTGAACGATATTTCTGCAGGTCAGACTCATGTATCATACATAACAGCTTATCATCAGTCAGACATTTTACCTTCTTTCATTAGTTAAACATTGAAGCAAGAAGTGATTGTCAGTGACCCTACATTCTGTCTGTTAGAGACGTGTACAATAATTGATTATGCCCTGCAGAGTTATTTGGATGGACTTTATCTTTTCCGTGCCTCTTAAGTTACCTTTTGTTCTTGTTTGTCATTATTTTGGGACCCAAACATTAGAAAAAGCATATTAAAAAAAAAAAAAAAAATCAAGCAAATGTGTGAGATACATTGTCTAAATTATGAATTTTTTTCTATTTCTTTATAAATTTAGAGAATTATTGCAGCTTATAAACTAATAATAAACACATAAAATGTATGTTTTGATATCAAATACACATTACAAAAAATAGGTAAATAAAATGAAATACATAAAATAACAGAAACATGAGCTGATATCCCTTAATATTCTGTATTGCTTAATTTCCCTTTGACAGCTTCCTTCATCATATCCATAATGTAGTTTGCAAAATATCATGCTACAGCTAATTTGCCTGCTAGCAATTAACATAAGTTGTACCTTTTCTGTTGTGTTCTAAAGTGCTCAATGATTGAAATTATTGCGATTAAAGTAAATTAGCAATATTTACTATTACTAATATTCATATTTTAGTTGAAACCTTTACTTTTTGTCATTTGCCTGTCTGATAGTTTCATTAAAACAAGGACAGATTGTTCAGCTAACAGATTTTACTGTTTGACAGATGGTAAATTCTGACCTGTTTCTTTATGTATGACAGTGATGTGTGTAAACACCAACTGTGTACTGCACAGTAAATACAGTAAATACAGCGAGTCACTGACTAATTGGATAAATGAGTGGCTTCCTGAAAACTGGACGGGATGTTCAACATCATCTAAAGGTTTTTAAAAATGAGAATAAGAATTTCCAAGCAGAATAAAATCAAAAGCTTTGAATGTTAGCTTGGATTGACTTAGTATGCATTACTTAAATATTTTATTACAAATTCTCTGTGTCCATGTAAGAGATGAACTTAAAAAGAGAGAGAAAAGACTCGTATTGATGACATTATATGAAATTCTACACAGCAGCCTGGCAGTCAGCATGTTCGGTTACTGTAAACTAGTTGTTTTGTAATTTCCTGATTAATGGGATCCAACTAGCAGTTTAATAACGTTGTCTTAACTTTATGATTGCTTAAGCTTTGTAATTTGAACCATCATATTTAAAATGTCATTGTACTAATGATGATTATTTAAATTCATTTGTTTTCTCTTAAATTTTATCCAATGTGACCTCGGCTGACTGAAGACTTAGCTGCTTTAAGTTTTCTTTGTTATTTTCTAAATTAATGAAAGGGAAGCTTCACATTCATTAGCACCAGTTAAATTCTGTTTTTCTTTAATTTTCTGTTAAGTCAAATTTTCTATTTTTCTCAGCAACCGGTAATTACTGAAAAACACAAGTTAAATATAATATATAAGTTTCAACTGACCCCATCCCCCATTTTACCCGAATTTGGATCAGACAGTTCTCATGTAAAGCAGTGTTTGTTGCTGCAAACTGCTCTGATTGCTTGCACAGGAATATACAGTGTATGAATTGACCTTGTTATTGACCTGGCAGGCAGCATCACATGTGAGGAGGATCATACTCTACAACCATCGTCCATGCAGCTGCTCCAAGCAACCAGAGATGCTACTGCAGCGACATTATTCATCACCAGCTGGCAAACACTACTGAGTGTTTAGGATAGAAGGACTGGAAAAACCAAGGGTTTGTTATTAAGAATTAAAGTAATGTCACAAAGTTGTCAGCCTTTTATACTCCATTTTCAGCTATTTTTTCCGCTACATCTGCACACAAGGGGAAAAACATAAACAGTAATTTATATTTATATGCTTTCACAACTTTCACATCAGCTGAAAACACCCCCAACTCCCCACCAAGTCCTCCCCAAGTTAGTTAATGCATGAATTCATGTATATCCTGAAGAGCTAAACTGAAAAAGACCTCATTCCCCACCCAGGATTTTCCTTCCCCTGTATCATCACCCACCTTAGACCGCCCTCTCTTTACTGTCCACAAACTGGACCATCTGTTTGCGAGCGTGGGAGATGACTGGAGTGAGAGGAATCACTTGAGTACCAGGCGTAGTAGCACCAGGGGTTGAAGCACCTGGAGTCGAAGCTGCAGTATTAGAAGCTGCAGGGGTTGAAGCTGCAGTATTCGAGCCTGCAGGAGTCGAAGCTGCAGGAGTCGAAGCCGCAGGAGTTGAGGCACCAGGGGTCCCACCCGGGGTCCCACCTGGGGTCGTACCTGGTGTTGTGCCAGGAGTGGCAGGGATGACGACAACAGGGGCCAGGCCTGGACTTTCAGCCCCAGCTCGAGGCTCCAGCCGCGGGGTGGATGTGACAAAACGTGCCTCCCTGATCCTGTAGGGACTTCGGTAGGTGGAGATGGGTGATAACTCAGAGCCCCAGCCGAGATAGCTGCCACTGGAGGGCGACTGTGCATCTGCACTGAAATACAGTGTAGTGCTGGATTCTCCAGGGACCGCAGATTTTTTCTCTGGGGAACCAATCAGGAGAGGGGAACGCCGCTCAGGTGACCAGCCAGGTGTCTTAATGTCCAGAGAACCTACGGAGGACGCCTCAGTCAGCGTCACTGCGTTGCTGTCGATGTGATGGAGGCTTCCTGCTTGCTGAGGAGACGAAAGTGTTGGCGAGCCGTAAGCAGCGCTCTGAAACTCCTCATCACCTTTGAAAATGGAAACACATTGAAAAGATAAGTAGTTTAAAACAGTACAGATGTCTCCTTCAAGGATTACATACCAGAAGTGCAACTACCAGGGCACTTCTACAGTAACTACAAAAGATTCATCTCACAGTGTAAAGAACATGAGCAGATAAAAGACATCTGCTTACATGCTTTTCACAAATACATACTCTAGTCCTTCATCTCAGGCTGAATAACTTGGTATTCATGGCAAGTATTAACATTTCACAGTTAAGATTAAAAGATTAGTTGAACTAGCACTGGTTTGTTCAGGGTACATACACTCAGTGACCAGAAAATAAACAGTCAAGTGTAGAAGTATTTGGACAATAACACAGTTTCCATAATCCATAATTGCCTCTCTGTGCTACTACAGTGGATTTAAAATAAAGCAAATAAGATGTGGCTGGCGTGTAGAGTTTAATTCAGTTTGGTTTAAACAAAATATTGCATAACTGTATAAAAATTAGAGCCAATTTTTTTGTCCACATATTTAAGAACCTCAGTGTAAGAACCTGATTCTGAAAAGAAATAGATGTATAGATAGTAAAACATGTCACTGTATTGACATCAGTAACACCACTTGCTCTCTTACTTTGCATGCAAATAAATACTAAAGCTGCAACATTTAATTAAAAGAATGTTCATTATATATTACTGTACACAACCTGCTCAGCATTAAACAGCAGTTTAACACACACTGCTACGGACGAGTTGGTGAACACTGTAGGATTTAGCAACTAAAGAAGCAGACATTGAACAACAGACATACATTCATCAGGTGGCCAGAAACATGACTCTAGCTGAATGAAAATGCTGCTCTGTGTCAGTTTGATGTGTCAGTAGTAAACTGTCTGGTAACAGTAGCATAGCAGCTGGATGAAGTGCTGTGTTCATAGCATCTGCTGCTCCCAAGTGGCCAAAAAGACTGTCGTCCTCATAAACAAAGCTGCCTCAAAGGTGCACATTGAATGAAGCAGGCACCTCCTTAAAATGTTCACTCCTTTAGCAGAGATGCTGTGGGACTCTGTTCATAATATACATACATAAATATATTGTTTTCTGGTATTCAAGTCATGTACGCCCAGTGACATGTGATGAACATAAACATTTTTAGTACAGTAGTTTGAGAATGATTCAATGGGCATCCTGCTGGGATCAAAGGTGATTCAACACCTTACTAAACAGTATTTTTTAAAATATTTCTCTGTGCACTGTTTGTATGCTTTTGTGTACTGTGTGCACTTGTGATGACCCCCAAGGTCATCTTGAGGGTTGCTTTAGTTTTCATTTAGTTTTAGGGAGGGGTTGATTAGTGCAATAAGGAGCCACACCTGTGGGCCCCAGTGTGTTCCTGCATTATTTAAGAGCTGGTTGCATTAGAATCGCTCTGTGCTTCCCTCTGCAGGTAACACACGCTCTGGTTTGGTTCTGGTGCTTTAGTTTTTCCCTTCAGGACTTGGTTTGCATTTGCAAAACCTGCACAGACATGACTCACGCATGCGTCACGCACACACCACTGACCCTACTGATTTCCATTACCCCATACTCTTTTAGTCTAATTTGATTAAAGTTAATAAACACAATATTTAATTGGTATACTTGGTGTGTCTCTTCTTTTGTTTTGGCCATTTTGAGTCGTATAAGTCGCCTAACCTTTGTCCTCTGATGGTGCAGCGCTGGAATCTTCTTCTGCGGTCTCCTCAAGAATGACCTCCTGCACTGGGATGATCTCTGGAAACCTTCTCATATCCTGGATGGTTGTGGGAGGAGCTTTCCTCACCGGTCGGGCCACTGCGCTGGTCAGAGGCGGTTTTGGTGGCGGTGCTGCCTCGCTAACCTGGAAACAAGGCCGACAGCAGAGCCTCAGACTGCAGACGTGCAAACTCAAAGGATTCTGTTCAGAAACCACTTCTTAATGGCAAAGCTGGTGGCTGGGCCTGGTGACATTTGTTCTCATCCTGTCCGACTGAATATCCATCCACTATCTATACACCGCTTAATCCTCACTAGGGTCGCGGGGGGGGCTGGAGTCTATCCCAGCTGACTCGGGCGAAGGCAGGGGACACCCTAGACAGGTCACCAGTCTGTCGCAGGGCTACATATATAGACAAACAAGCACTCACACATTCACACCTACGGGCAATTTAGAATAATCAATTAACCTCAGCATATTTTTGGACTGTGGGAGGAAGCCGGAGTACCCGGAGAGAACCCACGCATGCACAGGGAGAACATGCAAACTCCATGCAGAAAGATCCCGGGAAAGCCGGGACGCGAACCAGGGACCTTCTTGCTGCAAGGCGAAAGTGCTAACCACTACACCACTGTACAGCCCCCGACTGAATATCTCTTCACATAATATAAAAATTTTCCACTTGAACAAGACTCTTACAGCCACTTTGTAGAATTTTCATATGATTATCATAAAATTAGTCTGATTGCATTTTTGTGCTTTTTGTTGCAAAATCTGTTGTACGCTGTCTATGTGCTGCTTTCAGCTTAATCTTCAAATACTAGTCAATCAAAATATGAGTTTATTGTATTGTTATTTAAGACGACAACAAACTAAGATCTTGCCTGTGGAGTCTGGGTCACCTGTGGTGGAGCTGCTGCAGGAGCTGGTTGAGGAGCTGAGATCTGAGGAACCTGCGGCGGAACAATTGGAACCTAAAAAATCACAACACAGATTTTAAGAGCAGGAATTTCATTGCTCCACTGAAACCAACAGCAATGACAACTTCTCTCAGAACCTAAAGTTTAAGGAACTCTCATGTCTATAGCTGAGGAACACAACAAACCCGAGGGTAATGAGGCTCGTCAGGGGAGTGAACTTCTTCAGACAGACCCATCAGTCCGGCCAGTCCCCCTTCACCATAGGCAGACCAGATGGTTGAAACATCTCCCGTCTTCAGAGCCAAGCGGATCAGCAGCCAGTGGTGATGCTTCCAGCCCTCCCATTGGATAGGAAGGTCCATGAGGGTCCCGCCTCCTGACCAGAACATTCGCAGTCATTTATTACCATGAGATAGACAGATAGATAGATAGATAGATAGATAGATAGATAGATAGATAGATAGATAGATAGATAGATAGATAGATAGATAGATAGATAGATAGATAGATAGATCAGTCATTGACTTAAAACAGACCAGACAGCGTTGCATGGCGATGGAAAGTGGGCGTGACTTTCTCTTCCAATGAGAGTGTAGATCCCCGCTCCATGCAGGCTCCACCGATCCCTCTGTGACGAATACTCTGGAAGATCTCAAAAGACTTTGGATGCAGGAAACGATAGTACAGCACCAAAGCTATCAGTCCTGGAGACAGAAAAACAGGCGACGAGAGGGGAAACTATGAAGACTTAAAGACAGCAAAAGTTAATAGTTCTCAGAATGTAAAAAGCAAATATCCCTTCAGGCAGTCACACGTGGAACAGTCCCTTTTTATTAAATTATGAACAAATAGAGCTTGAAGTTGTAGATAGAATCTAACTTTTACAAAGCATATGCCTGTGTGTCTCACCAATGAGGAAACTGCAGAACACTGCAGCAGGGATGCCCACAGTGTCCCAGGACACCATGGTGAACAACCAGGAGGAGGCCAGAAGAAGAAAAGCATTTTCTATGAACATGGCCTGAGGAAGAACGAACAGAAACACAGGGAGATGGTTATCGATTCCCAAAATGAATTCATATATCTATATTTGCTTTACATTTAGGTTTTCTTTATCTATATCAAAGTTCTAAATCCAGCCAGTATCTGAAAACAGTTGTCTTAGAGAGTGCAATGATTCAACTGGAATCGTTTAACTGTTTAAACATTTTCTATGACATTTAAAAAGGATTATGTGAAAAAGGCCCACTTTAAGGGGTACATTTTTATCATCGATGTGCCCTCCTAAACCTTGAAGTATGAGTATAACACTGTTTACAGTCAAACTGCCCAAGATCAGTCATTTTAAAACGTCACAGCGTTTCTGATGGCTTGTACTTTTAAAAACTTTTGCGATTTTGCACGTATAATCCATGTTAACACGAGCACACAAGCATGACGCAATCACAAACACACACGTACCAGATAGAAGCCAGCCATGCGGTATCTGGATTGACCGTACTTCACATTGAGGAACAGAAAGATGTGAATGGCTCCCAGAACAAGGTTGAAGAGTCTCCATCGACTAGTTGATCGTATGATGTCAGTCTGCTGAGACACCATCCAGAAAGTTGCACCGAGCCAGTGCACACCTGGCACACACAAACACACGCATCCAATTCAGTATTCAACCTCTAATACATACGTAAACGCACAAATACAAGATAAACCTCATGGTAGACATCACAACCGCTTCACTCAGCGGAAAACTTTCTCAGATTTAACAAACATGAGTTTTTAGATGAAGTCTTGACATCCAGACTGACCGATGACTCCCAGGATCCACTGTTTGAAGATCCGTGTGAAGAGCATGAGAACAGCAAACCTGGATCCCAACATACCGACCTGCAGACAAAGAAAACACATCTGTCACACAAGCAGCCACTCATGATATGAATACTGTTGTTTTTAATGTGTACGCTGCGCATGCAGGTGGTTTAAATAAGCTCACCCTCCAGAGCAGTCGGCACAGAATGGCAGCAGGGGTCATGTGTAAGTGTCCTGGTCGGATGAGTGAACAAGCTCTCGCATAGAGGACCAAGGCCCAGGCCAGAGACAACAAACACACCACAAAACACACTGAGGCTGCAGGAGAAGGAGGCAGAGAGGAGGAGAGATCTGAGTAAATCGAATCACTGAAATGCTTTATGGATACACAATGTCAGAAGCATGTACACACCTGAAAATATGGTAGAGAAGTTATTCAGATTTAAAGCTGCAATAACAGATTATTCAGCCACTCTGTTACTGACTCTTGTCTGGGGAAGCTGATTGCTTCTATTGGAAGACTCTTCTTTTCCCTCAGTTACATCACAAGTGTTTGACTTATTGCATTTACATTTTTGTGTATTGCTTTTAGCACTGCAATGCTCTGAACTACTCTCAGAAATGAGCTCTACACATAAAGCTCCTGGGCACTCACAGTATTCTTACTCTCAATGATGTAAATGCTGTTTCAGCACCTCTATGGAAAAGACACAGCCATGGCGAGAAGCAGAGAGAAAACAGACATTTCTTTTGCATAGGTTGGCAAACATATGTCATAAATTTTATATATTTTTTTAAAGTAAAAGATTAATTTCTTTGATTATCTAATTTACAGAAATAGGAGGAACTAAAGAAAGCTGGAACAAATATGTACAACATTTTTCCAGGTGTTGCCAATAATAAGAAACTGGCAACTCTACATATAATTTACATATAGAAATTTTAACTCTTACATTTACTATTTGTTTCCATACATGTCTCATTATTGTTCTTTTACTTGGAGCATGCTTTATTTATATGGTCTGCTGCGACTAAGAAAGACTCTAACAGACTAAAATAAGCCCAGAATAAAACTGCCAGGTTGGTTTTAGGAAGTCCTTACTGTACAAGCATTACTGAAATATTTAGAAAACTGTCCTGAGTCCCAGTAGAAGGTAAACTTCATTGTGGTTTAACTCTATCCATAAGGAAAGCACTAGTTTTATTACCTGCTACAATATCAAAAACACAACATTGTGTATGGTTCCAAAGTTACACACCCAAACACCATCATTACACAAAGCATCATATAAATGGAGCAAACTGCTTCACACAATTAGAGAATAATGTAGCATCCTCACCTTTAAGAGATGCATAAAAATACATCTAAGCTCTACGATATGACTGAACACAGTTGAAGGAGTTTGAATCACTGCTCTTCTTGGTCTGTTGTGTCTGTATAATAATGCTTGTGTTGATATTACTTTACTGCTTTTGTATGGCAGGATACCTGTATGTGGTTTCAATGTGACTTTGGGATGTTCTTTAAGACAGTGGACGTCGGGATGACAGGAAGTATCCCTTTGGCAGAAGGTAATGCCAAATAAATACACAAATATACACAAATCAATTTCAGCTGCACTAAATTTAGTCTATTGCAGACCTAATGGAGAGTCTTTGTTAACGATCTGCTGATTACTGTCAGACAACAAGTACTGCACATCCTCTCCTACTACATACACCCCTGCATTCATACTTTCTACATTTCTTATTCAACCTTTCCTTTTACCTGGAGATTTGATTCCTATATCAGTACAGATGAGCACATAAGTCTGGAGCAGCGTCTGGGGGAGGGTGACCACCAAGGCCTCGAACAGCCGTAAGGCAGATGCATCAGCCTGCTGCATGATCTCACCGTACACATCCTCATCCGGCAGACGCATACACTCCCACAGTCTGGGCAGGACGAGGATGGAGACATAAACAAGCAGAGAGAGACATCATTATAGTCATTATCATCATCGTTATCATCATACATTTTTAAACTGCATTTGTAACCTCAATCCCTCTCTCCTCTCCAACCAGAACTGAAGAGTTACTGTTACAGATAGTTTGACCATATCTCCATCACATGCACACAATCAAAACACCTTTTGAAGAGACCCAGGTGCAGAATGTGTGTCCAGGTGAGAGACTTCCTGCGGATTCGTCCATCTGACAGATACCACAGATAACTGAGCCACTGGGGACCCCAACCTGAGAGACACAGGAGGAGAAAAATGAATATCAAACCCTCTCTATGTGAACCTACTGTGTCTATCTATTGAGCCATTTGTGGTTGTCACCTGGCAGCAGGAACAGTGCAGTGAAGCCGGCAAGATGGGCGTAGCAGTAGTTGTGACCCACCCACAGATAGTACACAAAGCAGTAGATCACTGAGGAAAGATGGAAAACACACAAATAAACACACTTAAAAATATATGCCTATGGTCACCTATCATTGTCCTTTGAAGTCACATGCGACTGAAGCTGTAACAATTTATTGACTAGTTTGTCAACTGTAAAAATAATCACCCACTATTATCATAAACAATTATCTATTAAAATCTCTGATTCCAGCTTCTTAAATGTGAGTACTTTCTGGTTTCTTTCCTCCTCCATGACTGAAAACTGAATATCTGCAGGCAAAATACAAACATCTTTAGCTTTGGGAAACACTGGCTGACATATTCACCATTTTCTTACATTTTGTCAAACAACAAATTGATTATGAATGAAAATAGTTGCAGGACTCCACCTGACTCAGATGTGGATTAACTCAGTGTATCAGCAGCTGAACAGCTCAAAAACTTTAGTGTACAGGTGGCTAAATTCAATCATTTTCTACACAGAAAAAGGAGATTGTTATTTTTTCTCAAAGTCAGAAAACAAGAATGAATCAAGTGTACCTTGTATTTCCCTTACATTTATGTCTTACATCAATAGTTACTTAAATGATTACAGTTTGACACACCGAATGCACCACCTCTTTATAAAATATGTCACAGATTAAACTGCTCTATAGTAGAGGAGTTAAAGCAAGGTCTAGTTTGCCTCATTCAAATGCATTTGAATCACATGATGTGCACGATGAAACAATATCTGACAGGAATCATTCTGCTACATAATGAAAACATGAAACTGATACTTGGATGCAGGAATCTGAACTTGGAATTTTCAACTTTTAACACGTCTACTTTTGCTTGAGTGAGGGATGCTGAATAGCTAATAATCTGGACGAACCTGACAGGAACACACAATTATATGATTGGTATGATTACAAATCAGTTTCATGAACTACAGGAGCAACATCATCCTTTAGAATGCAGCCCAATGCACTCCAGCTTTAATAAGTGACACACAGGCACACTGCAGTGTCTAGAACAGTAATGTTTATGTCAGGAGGAATCAATGGAGAATTGCCAGAATATGCACAGGATTGTTTCCCACATGTGTCTCCACATTTTCAGTGTCCTCTGCTGTGCACTTCACCTCATCTAAGGTTCATTGACAGCCAGGTTGCTGTTCTCTCCTCCTCTGCTCTCTACATCCCTCTCTGCAGCTCTGCCTCCCTCCACACATGTAACCTGAGCCGTCAGAGCTGCCTAACAGGCGGGAGGTCCGGGGCGGACTAGGCCCTCATCCTGGGGTCCGCCCATCCCTCGTCCATCCCCTCGTCCATTCATACACCTCCAAAAAAAAAGAGCGCTGAAATATGACAACATGGCTCCGCTTTGCCTTTTGTCACGAATCATCTGGCAGACTGTGACATGGTGGAGTTTAGAAAGGTGGAAAACCCTGACATGAGTCAGCAGTCCTGCGGCATACAGGATTTCATAACATGCAGGGTGTAAAAATAGGAAAGACTGCAGACTCTGGTGAGACTCTGTTATTCATGACAACGGCACAAAACAGAGGCGCTTAGGTGAGAACTAACGCACAACTTTGTATGTTTCTCATATTTATCATGACACCTCAGACTCTGTGCATCATCCTGCATGTGAGGCTCTCTGTGCTCCAGCTGCTCTGCAGACATGAACTGTGCGTGTGCACGGCTGGGGCGCGCACACGCACAATAAAGTCAAATAACATCCATCCAGGATTCATGTTCATCATCACAATCAGCCTCTAACACGCTGTTCGAGACACAACACTCCGTCTAGTGTGTGTGTGTGTGTGTGTGTGTGTGTGTGTGTGTGTGTGTGTGTGGGTGTGTGTGTCCCAGGTAGGACTCACGCGCCGTCCTCTCCGCAACGATGAGAAATGCGGTAAAGGCGAAGACGCAAACTTGGCAACACGGCATGCAGGCGCCTCCGTTGCTCGGAGTGGCCGAGTAGTCCCTCATGTTGGATTGAAAACCGGACCAGTCCCTCTGGTTCACACAGTTCTATCAGCGTCTGCAGGCCCGTCGTGCGGCTCTGGTCCCGGTCGGTCCAGCTGCGGCAGCACGCCCTCCCCGCTCCGTGTCCCCGTCCCAACGTCACCGCCCGTCCCGTTAAAGAGATAGCGCTGCCGGTGCTGATGCAGGGAGACGCCGAGGAGACAAGCAGAAAACAAACCAAATCTGTCTGATATTAACTTTTAATTTAACACTATCAGGATTATGATCTGATTTGATCATACAATCACACGTTAATCTTCGTTATGTCTAATAATAAAGACTTTGACCTGGATGCGACTTGATTTTAATGAGATCAGATCATACATCTGATGCTTTTAAGAGCTGCACAGATTTTTTTTTTTTATCATTATTCACACTTTGCAATTTTACATTCTTTGAAGTAAGTCTTTTCTTGGAAACTACTTATTTCTGTCGACATTAAAGCTGCAAAAACAACATTGTCTGCATCCTTCAAAACAGTGGGCTTCTTCATTGAACAATTTGATGTTGGCATGAGACATAAGACCTCATAGATCAGAAACTGATGGTCTTCAAGGCGATCTTGTGTGGTGCAAATTAGTCTGTCATGAGAGCAACATTTTTCTCAGAGGTGTCTGTAATTATTGTGTTTAAACTATCAATGAACAAATGATAGGTCAAAGTCTGTCTTCATTTATTGATTAAACCTATAACTTCATCTCTGTGTATTGAAGTTACATATTCAGAAGTTGTTTCCATGAAAAAAATACCTTCCTGCTGCAAAAACAGCTCAGATATAACTCAACTTTGATGCTTCTCACTCACTGCAGCTCAAGCATACCAGCTCACTTATGACTGTACACTGTAAAACTGCTCTACGCTACAAAATTGTAAAGTTGTAATGTGTAATTCAGCCCTTTACACTACCTTTCAAAGGTTTGGGGTCACTTAGAAAGGTCTATTTTTAATAGAAAAGCATTTTTTTTTCAATGAAGATGATATTAAATGAATCAGAAACACAGTCTAGACATTGTTTATATGGTAAATGACTATTCTAGCTGGAAACGACTGATTTTTAATGGAATATCTACATAGAGGTACAGAGAAACATTTCCAGCAACCATCACTCCTGTGTTCCAATGCTACAATGTGTTAGCTAATGGTGTTGAAAGGCTAATTGATGATTAGAAAACCCTTGTGCAATTATGTTAGCACATGAATAAAAGTGAGTTTTCATGGAAAACATGAAATTGCCTGGGTGACCCCAAACTTTTGAACTGTAGTGTATGTTCAAGCCTGACACAGATTCTGCAAAATTTGTTACATATAAAAATCCAAAAAGTCTGAATCCATGTCACTGAGACTGTAATTGGTGAGCTGTAGTTTCATGATGGAAATACTCATCCATTATTTGATTTATAATGTCTCTTCCAGCATAAGCATCAAAAAGACATGTTATCAAGGTAAAAACTTGGTTTTCAATTGTCCAATTGTTTTTTCTTTGCTGACCATTTGCCCTTTGTATTTTACTCAATACCTTTTAACCATTTTGAACTGTGTGTAAATAATGATGAGTTTGATGAGGATAAGTTTAGAAATTATTTTTGGGCAGCAGATGCACTGTATGGACACCAGGTGGAGTAAGTGGCAGTTTCACAGGATACACACTACACATCTGCACCTACCGATCCATCCCTTACCCATACACTTCATAATCCTCATTAGGGTTGCAGGTGGCAGGAGTCTATCTCATCTGACTTAGGGTGAAGGCAGGGAACACCCTGGACAGGTCACCAGTCTATCACAGGGAGATAAATAGAGACAAACAATCACATTCATATTCATGCAATCACCAATTAAACTCAGCATGTTTTTTGGACTGTGGGAGGAAGCCAGAGTACCTGGTGAAAATCCATGTATGCACAGGGAGAACTTGCAGACTCCATGCATAAAGATCCTAGGCCCAGGCCGGGACACGAACCAGGGTTCTTCTAGCTGTGAGGCAACAGTGCTAACCACTGATCACTGTGCAGCCCCCTCTTCAACTACCCCTTAAAAGCAAAGGTATATTCAGCCAGTAACATGTCAGAAACGCAATGCATTTAGACATGTGGACATGATCTAGGTGATCTGTTGCAGTTGGAAGATGGAAGAAAGATAATTTAAGTGACTTTGATCCATCTGGCCATGATATATTCAGTTGAACGGTTTCAGAAACTGCGGATCTTCTGGGATTTTCATACACATCCATCTCTGTGTATTCTGCTTCAGACTGTGCTCTGTAATCTCCATTCAGTGAGTGGAGGTTCTCTGGGGGGAAAAATGACTCATTGGTGGCAGAAGTCAGAGAAAAATGGTCAGACTGATTCAAGTTAATAGAAAAGTAACAGTGACTCAAATAACCACTCATTACAACCAAGTTCTGCTGCAGAGCATCTCTGAACACAAAGTACGTCAAACCTTGAAGCAGATGGACTACAGCAGCAGAAGACCAGGCTGGCTGGCTGCAGCATCTGTCAGCTAGGAACAGGAGACTGAAACTACAGCGGGTAAATCAGACAATATAAGAATAAAAAATATTGGCTGGTCTGATGAGTCTTGTTTTTGGCAAATTCTGACCATCCAATGCCACGGCACAAAGTTCAGATCACCTCTGACTGGTTTCTTGAGCTTGACAGTGGTAAATGGTCTGGTAAATGAGTTCAATCTGCTCAAATAGCCACAGACACCAGATGTAAATTCAAAAATTCTGTAGCACCTGTGTAAAGTTGGATTTCTGGCACAATTCAGTCAGGTAATTCTGACATGCTTTATACATAAAGTACGTCCAGTGTTGTTCCTCTGTTGGCACCACAGACCGCTTCTTGAGTTTAAGTATGGTGGAAATTTGGTGTATATATTTATCTCTAGTTGTGAAAGAGACTGTGAACACTGCTACACCGGACTACTTGCCTCATTCCATGTTGGTAGAATTCAGTCCTTCATATTGATACCATCCCTCACACGCAGTGTTGGCCAGAACACATTATAAAACTAACTTTTACTGTAATCATATTATATTTGTCTTTAATGTGGTTTTGTAGCATAAATATTGTTCCTAAAATCATCAGTCATGTTGCATCGACTAAGATCTTGTGTTTCTTTCTTATTATGATGGAGTTTGTGCTAATATGTGAGCATATATAAGATTTAATGTTACAGTGATGTGTCAGTATTGACATATATATTGTCCAATTAGTATGAAACCTTTTTATGCAGAACACAGAGCAGGAAGAAATATCTGGGATACTTTAAATAAGGTGTTATCATATATGCAGTTTGTTCTGAGTCAGGATGCATATTAATGAAAAATAAACAGTCTCTCATCATTTTTCCTTTTCTGTACAACTTCAACATACATAAAGAATAATGGTTGATGCTTTGATGGAATTTTTTGCCTTCATAATCTGTCTCAGTATCAGCCACAAATCAGTCAGGCTCTATTTTCTACAGTTGAATAAGTAGAGTGATGAATTACTTTTCCCATTTTAAAATTCACCAAGAGGGCACAAAGATTCAAGGATTGCAAGATGAAAATAACACAAAAAGCTAACAACAGAGCTTTTCTTTTTCTGGTCCTTGAGCTGGAGGGTTGTTAGGACTGCACTCTTCTGGGATCTGCTGAAGCCAGTCCCTCAGTTTGGGGGTTGAGCTCAGGGAAGGGTTGTTTTTTTGTTTTTTTTTTGTCCATTGAGGTGTGTTGTGATGGTCTCAAGTGACAATCTGGTGTTACCAAATACAGAATGGTTTCTGCTCATGTTCTTACCTCCAGGGCTTTTCATTTTCTTCATCAGTTATGATAGCTGGTTAGCAGCAGTAGTAGTCAGCTTCTTCAATGTAAGGTTATTTGTTGGGGACTGGAACCCAGTCTTGGGATGTGGGGATGATGATGACTCCCCCGTGCCCTGTCTGGCCTCTCTTCTCCTTGCTGCAGCATCTTTGTAGTTCGAACGGACATCCTGGATTCCAGTTCTCTATCTCCTGCACCCAAGTCAGTAGTGGTACCTGAACTATGGAGCTCAGCAACTCCTGCACATCTCAGTGATGATCTCACTGTAGAGGAGAAGATGTACGTGCAACAGACCCTGAGACACTATTTGGATGTTTTAAACTGGGGAATTCACTGAATGATACGTGAAAACAGCTTTCGTGAAATCCAGGACTTTAATTTTATTAATATTTTCAACTTTACAGACTACATACAGAGCACAACCTTCTCAGACACAATCATCTCTTGTTCTAATATGCATCTAAACCTACAGCTGCCAGCCTACAGAGCTGTTAGGAAATCCTTGATGCCATATTTTAATGTTTAATGTCTCACCTATTAGTGTGCAATCATCATAAAGGAGGTTGAGAACTGCAGCAGTAAATGCGGACCTTCTTCTTTGCATGGAGTTAATGTGCTCGATCAATCGATCTCTCTCTATTTCAGTTTCCAGTTCTCAACCCATGATTATAGCAGGTTCACAGACAAATAAGGGTGAGCTGAGGAAAAGTGCAACAACAACACATCATTTAAATCCATACTGTACACTCATAAACAGCACCTGACTCCTCCTGCACATCTCCAAAGCACCTGTTAAAAATGGAAAAATTAGAAAATCCCTGTAACTTTATGGCAGCAGTAACACATTGCAGGATCTACAAAATATCTGCAGCAGCGTTGGCCGTCTGTGCTCTGTAGGTCCCATTGTGGCTTGGCTTTCTTCTTCCAAACACATAACTGTCATGTTGTGTTGGAGGACAGAGCCATCACCGCTCATGTGTGCTCCTGGAGGGGCTGCTGCAGGCTGCACGGTCACTGACTGTTTGATAAGAATCTCTTTGGTGCTGTCAATACATCATTGTTCATTTAATACAGTGTTTGTTCACCTGCGCACCCATTTATTCACCGTTCATCCGTCTGTCTGCCTCTATATTTTCTGTTTTCTCTCAGTTTGCCTCCCAGTCTGCCCTTGTGTTTACTTTCGTGTCAGTAATATCTGTTGAGGCTTTGAGTGACCGTGCTGATGTCTGGTTGTCCGTTCATCCAGATCTCCCGGAGAATCCTTTCCCGCTCTTCCAGCCTCTGGGCTCGATCCAGCTCTGACGATACACACACACAGAGAAAACGGTTGAAACGCACTCATACACTGTCCATTCACGTAACAGTCAAATTTCTATTCTTCTCATTATTCTATTTTATAGGAGCACATGTGTCTGAGTGTATCTGACAGCTGAGCTCAGAGATAATCAGAGGGAACATCTACAGAGAGTCTGTGTAAACATATCCTGACACTGTATTAGGCTGAAACCATGGAAATGAAAAATTGCACAGGGTGATTTAGATTTCCAAGCAGCTTGTTGGATGTTGTTAAGACTGTTTTTAGTGTTTGGACATTATCAGCTGATTGTATTGATCTTGATGTGTGTTGTGTGTGTGTGTGTGTCGGTGTACCCTCGGCTGATGTGAACATGGTGGCGTGCAGCAGGGCTCTCTCAAAGCGCCTGCGTCTCCGTGTTGACAGGTCGGACGTGTCATCCCAGTCCTCTGACTCGCTGTCCCCAGTGGGCCCAGTCCCTCCAGAGGCCACGACGGCAGTGGGGTCTGGGTTGCTGTCGCCCTGCTGATGGATGGGACAGTTGTGATGGCGGCGTTGGTGATGTTTCTTACTCTGGCGATGCTGGGGGTTGTTGCTGTTGCCATAGTGGCAGTCAGCTCGACAGTGGATCTGGAAGACGATGGCGCACAGTGTGACCAGAAGGCCGACACACACTCCGCCGAGAAACACCAGCGCCGTCCTCTCAGGTTGGTCTGTGAGAGACGGAGGGCAAACCAACAAATAATTTAAGGTGTGCAAGGAAGTAAAATGTTCAGTCAGCTGCTGCTTTGTTCTCTTCTGCTTCCCTCTCTGCACCCACACTGTGGAAAATAAATGTTTTGCATGAACTGTTTTGATTGTGTTCTTTTTGTTAAGTTGAAATAATCATGACAGATATTTCTTTTTTGGCAATATATCAAATTTTATATGGAAAATAACAAATTGTATCTGTGTCCGAGAAATCACTTTCAACTAAGTTACCCATTACAAAAACACCTCTCAAGGATATTAATTCCAGATCACATGACCTGCTCCACATGATGTCATTTCCTCCCAAAGAAAAGACTGAAAAGACTCCAAGGTTTTCTTAGTTATTTAATATAAAGTAGTGTGTGAGTCAAGTGTGGATTTAGCACATATCAACAATTTTACTACAATATCTTTATAAATAACTTTCAACTTTATTCAATTGCATATATAATATTTGGATGAATCTTTCTGTAAAAATGCCATGTGGTGTTTGGTTATAGGTGGCCATGTTGATTTTAGGCCTAAAAACAACAAAAATGTCAACAATGATACCTGTTAACCGTGTTACAAAAGGTCCTGCAATTATATATTGACCCTTTTACAAATAGTTAAAAAAGACTTATTGTTTTACACATTGTCTGTGACTTGACTTTTGTTTTATCAAATAATTACATTATTTCGTCTGTATTTAAATCAGCAAAGACTGTCATAATTATAGAGATAGTTGCTGCTATATAAAGAAAATTGTGTATTTTAAAGATTTTAAAATGGTAAATCAGTTCTTTATTGAGTTATTTTACATATTTTCCCCATTTTGCTAAATTACAGATAGCATGTAGGAAAACCACAGAAAAATATTATTTTAGATTATATTACATCAAAAATCTGCATTTTTTACAAATAATAATTGTTTGACTGGTTTTATTTACAATGTGTGACCATAAAATTACTGGTTTACTGCATTTTTATCGGCCAAATATATCATTATTATACAAATATTTGCACTATTGTTGCAGTTTTTAAATGTTACAGCATTCCTTTTTTTTACATTTTTTTTGAGGCATCGTCGCTGCAGGATTTTTAAATTTTTTTTGAAAAAAATGTATTTATTTATTTATTTATTTATGTATTTATTTACAGCACTGCTCTTTCTCTTCTTCTGCTCTTCGCATGTCCTTCTGTTTCAGACTGTGACATCCTTCAGCCACCTCTCTGCTATCTGTTCTCTGTTCACATTTTGCTGCCAGAAACATGTTTGCAGATTCTTCAAAGTAAACAAGTATCTTTTTGCTCTAGAACTTCAGACAATGTGAGCATCTTTTTTGTGACATTATTAACAAAGTGTGGCACTCAGGCCCCAAACTGATGTTTGGGGAATCCAGAAAACAAAGGGTCACTACAGTTAAGAGCTTTTCTTTTATCTTAACACAACAGTTTAATGCTATTTAGAGTCCACACACAGCCATACATGCTTGATTGTTTCTACCTGCGATGAAGGTGTAAGCTGCCAGGATGTTGCTAAGCAATGCCATCTCCTGGGAGACCACCTTCACCTCCATGGTGGGGCTTGCTGTCGTTGGAGTGCTCATGATTTCACAGTGAGTTGAGATGATTATATTCTCCTGCAGAGGGCAGTTCAGTTCCTCAGGACTCCCTTAGATTGATGGTTTGCGTGGTAGGAGGAGGTAGGAGGACAAAAGCAAGACAGGATGGAGGAAGAGGAACAAGAATGAAAAATAAAAAGATACAGGAGGGTGATGGGAAAGAGGCAGAAAGAGGTGGAGAGAGAGAATGAGGAAGAAGTTGAAGTTAATGTTTTTGGCATATCATGTTTTACCCACAGTTTAAATCATACTATACAGAAAGAATCTAAAGTCATGTCAGAAAACCACACATTCTTCTTCTACCTATAGATTCCCACCCAAAACATAACATTTTTATCTGTATAGTTATGTTATCTCACCCTGTTGTTACACTTGGCATCTTTATGTGCCTTCAGGTTTGTGCTTGCAGTCTTTTCGCCATAACAGATTTTAAAGCTCTCACATTCACGTGATTCATGTCAACCAGCTGTGCTCACTAAAGTAGCACACACAACTACTCTGTGTTGAGGGCAGCTATAAAAAAAAGTTCTCATAGAAAATTTATCACCAATCGCTTCCATTTATCCATAATTGAAACATATCTTTTATGGAGTCAAGTTGATGTGATTAAAATGCCAAACAAACAACAAATTGTTGAGTTAATCATAGAGTACTGTAAGAAACTGTGACACCTCACCCATAAATCTATACCTGTCTCCCAATTTCACCGTCATTATCAACATGTCTGAGCACAGACAAGAAGAAAACAACACCGAGGCATTCACACCTAAAAAACCCCCCAAAAAACAGAGGCTAAAATATTCTAATTTTGCCACACACACAAAATAGTAGAGCAAGTATTCACACACTCTTTAATGCGCTTGTGCATGCGATGTAGCATCAGAACTGCATACACAAATGCAAACACACACACATGATTTATGGCAGGTCATTAACTAGGAGGCTGTTTGGAAGTGAAGGGAGTCAGCATGGAGAGAGAAAGCCAGCTGTGAAGTGTTTTTGTTTGCTTTTTACACATAACAGTACATAGAATATGGATGGTGCTATACATATAGAATGTATATACAATATATGGCTCTTGATGTGGAAAAACTGGTCACTTATCCAACCCCAAGGTGGCAACAAATAGCCATCAACATTGCAGCCAGCCAACACAGGCAGTCATTCACATCGATATTTTGCTGACCTTGCAGGTAGACACAATCACAGAGACATGATGCTGCTGTCCAGCTGATAACCGACATATTGTTTTTTGTTTTGTTGCTTTCATTCGGTGTTAATGCTCAGCAACTGCATGTGTCTTGAGAGGGCAGAAAATCAAATCACAGAAAAAGCAGGAACTAGTTAAGGGGTTATGTCTCACTACTTACACAACTTAGCACATGAGTGCAGCTCTGCAGCACACAGTGCTAACCATGAATACTGTATGTTCCATTACAGGTTGGAATATGATTGTGTATGAGTCAGTGTACAAGGTAAAAACATTAACTTCCAGCTTAACGCTGTTTGACGTCCATGTCAACTGGGTACTGTAAAATCAGAGTTAGTATCAATCATTAATGTTTCCACGTAAAAAGTAGTGTCATTAAAGTTTAACACATTGCCCAGTTTTGTCATTTAGCTGCACTTAAGTGGAAATACGACATTGGTTTAATATGCACATGTGTGCTGTGGGCCCGACAATGTTGTGTTTGTTTCAGATGCAGCATCGAACAATGTCACACATTACTTACACTAGTGTGCAGCAGCCAGACAAACAGTTATACAATTTTATCTGGACCACAAACTATATAAAGGAAAAATCTTTATGCACAATCTAACGTTTGGACATGAGGAGCCAAATGTAGACTCTTGTTTGTACTGAAAAGGTCTGAGCATTTGTTTATGCTCCAACAATCAAGAGTTTAAATATTTCAAACAGATCATGATTTGAGGATGACTGTTTCCTTAAAAATGACAATGACAAAAGCCTTGAATTTAGCGTCTTCACACAACCTGAGGGGTCACCAGATGATTAATAAGTAACAAAAAAAGAAAAAAGATGTGTTTGTGTTTCAAAAACGGGGACATTTCTTTAGTCTGTGCTTTTGATTTGTTAAATACCGTCGTTCTTCCCATTTAGCACTGAGCCTCAGATCGCTCTTTGCTTTATTACAGCTTTGTATTAAAAGGTCACAAGGCCCCAGTTATTATTATTTATTAAACTCAAGGCTTTGCATATTTCTTATGATGTGTACGTTGTGCCATGTCAGTTTAAAAAATGCGATGATGTGGTTTGACAGGCTGAGTTGTGCCGTTCCAGAAATAAACCTGTCGACATCAGCTATCTCCTTAAAGGAGATAATGTCAATTAGAGACTACTGCTTATTATTGTGTTGCGTAACAGTGTAAGATAAGTGTGTTTAAATTATCATCACTTCCTGGACTCATTAACACTCAGATCCTGCAAACATTTACAGTCTTCTTTAAGCGTTTATGTTTTTCAAAGGATAAATGAAAATCTGTGTGCTTACTCATTTTTATTCTCTTTATCTGCAAAAATGTAACACTTGAATAAAGAAATATCTGCACGAGTGACATTTCACATCTGAACTGGGCTTGAAGCATGACTTTCTAATTACACAGAAAATTTGTGAAGCTGCTCAGCAAGACTTCTATTACTGATTTTCTTTCCCAGCATTTCATGATCTTGAGTCTTAAAACCAAATAAAATCAAGACACATAATGGAGCTGGGTTAAAAGGACGCAGGTGTAATTATTATTTTTTGAAACTTTTTTTAATTTCATGAATGTGTTGCTTTCCCCTGCTGGCAACTTTAAACACATTTAATTACATGTTAATATGTTCTCACTGAGCTTTTGCCCCATTAAGACTCTTTATTAATGATTGTAAACAGGCCAAGTGGTTGAGTGAAGACTGTGCTGTCCTCAGGAAAAACAACAGAGTGGATATTACACAATGAAAAGACAGTCCTTGAAAAATTAACAGTGAAGTCTTTAAACACTGAAGACCAAAACTGTGTAGAAATATAAAGACTCCCAAACCTGGATGTTGTACTCTCATGCTGTGAAGCTGTAAAGACAGAAGTTTAAACTTTAACAGATAAAAAATGGATGAAGCTCTCAGAGAAGATCAAACTGGCCTAATTTCTGAGAATGTATTCAGCTGTAACAACGCAGAAGCGCAGCACTCTTGACCTCTGAGGAGAAACCACAAAACACACTGGAGAACAACTCTGCATTTCATCTTTGATTTTTATGAAAGCGTGTCCTGACAAGATGCACTTCTGTCCCATCCCTGCTCCTTCATTAGCATATGTAGACACCTCAGATCTGTAATTCAGTTACAGAACTAAGTAAACAGTCAAAAACAACACGATAACTAATCACTTTACACTGCAATGCAACATAACACAACCAAACACAAGACAACCTCCGAGCACTTCTAAATTCACTGACTGTCAGGGTCATTTTGTGATGTTGTGTGTAAATGCTGCAGGACGTTGCTGCCCTTCTCTCTCCCACTTTCCCTCTTCCTCTCTCTTTCTGTCTCTGGATTTGACAATTTGGGTTACTGTATGTTACAGCGAAAAGCTTGTCATTGGGCCATCAGAAATTATTTATAGTTCAGGATGTTCATTTTTTAATGCCTTTTAACAAATTATGCTCTTTAAAAATAAAATTGAATTGATCTTTTGCTTTATGAAGTAACATCTGTAAAATCCTTATGAACAAGCAGAGAGCTCGTGAAAATGGAGAGCAGATAGTCATCAGTGTCAGAGCAGGTAAATGAAAATCTTCATAGTCATAATTTACTATCATGGAGCTGAATATCTCAGTTATGTAATGACATTAGAATGAGACATTTGGCCAGCAGCCAGCTCATTACAGCCTGTCACACTCTGTCCAACAGTCTAGACAACAAGAGCTGTTTATACCGACAACACTCACTCTATCTATCTATCTATCTATCTATCTATCTATCTATCTATCTATCTATCTACCTACCTACCTACCTATCTATCTATCTATCTATCTATCTATCTATCTATCTATCTATCTATCTATCTATCTATCTATCTATCTATCTATCTATCTATCTATCTATCTATCTATCTATCTACAGTCATGGAAAAAAATGATTAGACCACCCTTGTTTTCTTCAATCTCTTGTTCATTTTAATGCCTGGTACCACTAAGGGTATAATACCTGAAGAATACAATGAACACAACAAAAAATGTAGATGATTACATAATACTTCCTATGTCCTATTTGATGTGCTTAAGCTTAATCGTATTCCCGGGGCATGTAAGAAACTATTTCATGTCATAAGCAGCACTGCACATGTAAAGGCCTAGAGTGGTTTCCTGCTTATATTCAAGCCGTAGCACAACTCACAAGTTGTCAGCTCTCACATAATGCCTAAAACTAAAGAATGATGTGAAGCCACAAAGGTAGTCATCTTGGCACTGCTGGAAATTGGCATGAGTGAGAGACAGGTAGCGAAAAAACTGATGATCTCCAACACAGCCGTTCATTATAGCAAGAAAAAACAAGTCCAACACAGTACTACCAAACTGCTAGCTGGTCACGACAGGAAACGTCTTTCTACCCCATGAGATAACCGTCACTCATCCGTTCCTGTGTCAGAAATTGTTGTCAGACCTTCAGGGACCTTAAAAATGAGTGGGCACTGTGGAGAAATGTGACTTGTTCGGCAA
Source organism: Amphiprion ocellaris (assembly GCF_022539595.1). NCBI lineage: Eukaryota > Metazoa > Chordata > Actinopteri > Pomacentridae > Amphiprion > Amphiprion ocellaris. The sequence continues at coordinate 16,729,942 of NC_072766.1, forward strand.
GGGCATTTTGAAACCGACTTGTTGAAGCTGATCTGAAGTCACACAGGGCAGGAAGAAGCCCTTCATCAACAAAAAGCTGAGGAAAGCCCGGTTACTCTTTACTGGGGATCACAAGGATTGGACTGTTGATGATCGGGCTAAAGTTCTCTTCAGTGATGAATCAAATTTTCAGTTGATGCCCACTCCAGCCAACTTACTGGTTAGAGGAAGCCTGGAGAAGCTACAAACCAGACTGTCTGCTCCTATAGTAAAACATGAGGGTGGATCAGTGACGATCTGGGGTAGTTTCAGTCTGGGTGGAACGGGGCAAATGAACCAGGTCATGTACAGGGCTACCCTTGAAAACAGTCTTCTTCCATCAGCAGGAAAACTCTTTCCTGCCTCCAATGACTGGATTTTCCAACAAGACAATGCCCCTTGTCACAGGGCAAGGTCAGTTAAAGCCTGGATGGACAACCAGAACATTGGACCATGCCTTGGCCTGCTCAATCACCAGATCTAAATCCAATTGAAAACCAGTGGAAAATCATCAAACGCAAAATGGAGAACCACAAGCCCAAAATTTGTTGGTTGCAAATTTGTTTGAATTTCTGCGACAGGAATGGGCTGCTGTGACAGCAGAACAATGTCAGAAGCTGGTGGAGAGCAGCCAAGACGCATGGATGCAGTCATCAAAAACAATGGTAATGCAATCAAGCACTAACTCCTGTGTGGATCATGTGACAAAAAACAGACAGAAAAGAAAACACTGAATGCCTAAAAGCACTGTTTTTGGCAGTGCAATGCCATAGCTATTGATATAAGAACTTCAGTGATTTTGGTCATTATCAAGAAAAGCATGGAAAATGTATAGATATCAGCTCTTAAATTAAACTCTTATGAATTATTTTTGTTGTTATCATTATATTTTTCCAAACAAATGTAGCTTTAGTTGTATCAGACATTAAAAGGAACAAGAAATTGAAGAAAACAAGGGTGGTCTAATAATTTTTCCATGACTATATCTATCAAGCGGCCAGTTTTAAAGACACTGGTAAAGCGACAAACTCTGAAAGTTGCAGTTCCTTAACTGTCCACTTGAGGCTGGCTCCAATAGTGAGCCAATTAAAATGTCCAACTTTATAGTAAAAATTACGTGTTTACAGACCGTTGCGAAAAAACATTTTGGTCTCTGTAGCTAATTTTCTGATTCTGACAACTTCACGGAGAGTGAATTTTCATATAACTTACCTATTTCAATTGTATCAAAGGTTGAAGTTGTGGATAATTATGGGCGAGGCCACTTTGAGTGACTGGTACATTTGCATGGCTCAGCTCAGCTCTAACTTCCACTCACGTTCCAACTTTTTCTTGATTTCTGCATTAGCTGGAATTTAAGGAAAGTCAGGCACTACCAATATACATACACCCACCCTGACTATAGGTTCAGTTTCACCAAACACTGGTATCAATCTTCTCATCTAACCCTTTCAAATGTGAATATTTTCTGCTGTGTCAGACTATTCTTTTAAACTTGGTTTGAACTATGTGAAGCACCGCTTGAAAAATAAAAGCCAATGAGCTCAGTAACAAATAAGCATGCAAGCAGCTCTTTTGCTGCATTTTGCCTCATCTAATGTGACACAATCTAATGTTTAGTCTAGATCCAGCATGCCAACAGTCAGTGCAAAATACTTTTCCATCCTACTTTTGTTTTTTTGGAGAGACCGATCTTCCTCTCACTTCTGTTTTCTGTGTCTCTGCAGTCTGGCCAAGTACTTATGTGGCATAAAAGCTCTTTGTTTTTCTCTGTGTGGTTAAAGAAAACCCTATAGCTGCTATGACTGTTTCAGCTCAGCTCACACTAAACTCCAGCACACACACACACAGACACACAGGGGAGATACAAAGTCTCTCCTCACACATTGAGCGTATATTTTCCCTCTGTGTGTGTCTGCTAATGTTAATCTAATGTGACAGTGGCCTTTCGCTCCCCTGCTGCACCGTTACTATCTAACATGACCTGCAGAGAGAGGAGAGCGAGCAACACAGAAATAGAAACTAGGAATTAAGACGCAGAGAATTAGAGCAAGAGAAATTAAAGATGGTTAAGAGAAGGGGGAAGAGGAGTATGTGGAGGAAAACAAAGTGGTGAAAGACTTCATCAACATCATCGTGATCATCATCAGAGACATCAACAGTAGCAGCAGCATCATGTGCCGCTCTTAGCACATGCAAACTAAATGTTTATACTTACATTTTATTAATGCCAGGATCCCATCTGGTGTGTTCACTCCTCTCCTCTCCTCTCCTCTCCTTCCTCCTCTGTACTCCTCTACTCTCTACACTCTGCTCTCTCCTCCCCTTTCCTCTCCTCTCCTATTATCTCCTCTCTGCTCTTTGCCTTTCCCTCAAAGAAAGCCAAAAGCACACTAAGAGTACAATTATACGTATAAATCTGCTCCGTCCTCCCACAGTTGTCAGACAGGTCCACAAGACTCCGTCTCCTCTTCACTTTCTTATGTAGATACAAATTAAAAACGTCACTCATTCTCCTTTCTTCCCTTCACTTCTTCTGTCTCTGATGCAGCAGCAGGAGGGACGTTGCCCCGACTGTTCTCCACGGTGCAGTTTTCCAATATTCCATTTCAGTTTTTCCAGGTTATTTTCCAGACAGAGAGACAGAGGTCAGCTCCTGAGGGCACATCTGTGACATGAGAGACCCGGACAGGTCGACCGAATCGACCTCCTCTCTGCATCCTCCTCCTCTCTGACTGTCTCTTTTTCTCTTTCTCTCACTCAGACTAACACACACACAGCCACACAGTTGTAAATGCAGACTCGCTGCCTCTCCTCTTGCGCTTTTCCTCTGTTTCATGTATTCAGCGGAGGGAGGAGAGAGAGAAAGACTGAAAGAAGGAGGGACTCTGAGGCAGAAAAGCCAACAGAATACCTTTTACAAAAAAATAGAAGCACATCAAATGTGAAAAGAAAATTTACTAAATATAAAATATCACATTTTATAAGACTTTTTAAAACCAGTGTTGCAAAGTGTTTGATACACAAAACATAAAAAAATAAAGAATTAGTGGAATCAAGTGAATAAGGCAGATATCAGTGAAACAGACACGAGATTAAAAAAAATCAAAAACAGGCAGTACACCTCTTTGTGTAGACAGAGATGACGATTAATACATGAATGAATTACAGAAAAAGAGTAATACATGAAGTTCTATGATGTGAATGAGTAATTCACTCAGCTGTGTTTGGGAATTCACCTTTTCCCTGCATGCACAGATTACAGCTGCTGTTGCTGTGTGTACAGTCTGTGCACACATTCATGCGCTTGACTGAATTTTGCGCCATTATGGGATTGAGGGTTTAGACTTAAATCAACATTTTTCTATAAATAACTTCAGATCAGATAACGTTTATGAAAATTTTATCAGCCAACCTGTCATCTTGGAAAGTTATTTTTGTGCAGATGTTATGCAACAAACCTGAAAACCTCTGGTGCTGCTGCTGCTGCTGCTGCTGGTTGGGGGCAAACAGAGTTATCCAGGGCAGCAGCTCTCAACAGGTATGAAAAAGAAATGTGTGAAGATGCCCTAAGAATGAAGTGGTAAAGCCTTGCATTTAGGTCTTACTGCAATGAGCCTTGTTAGCTCTGAATATAAAGAGAACAACATTATGAACACATTTGTTTATCAGCTCAAAGAGGAGGTATAACATCTAATTAGCAGCAAAATATTTAAAAGTCTGAACAGCCCACTTCTCCACTCACTCGACAGACTCCTCTCACTGCACCACCTTTATAATCATTGAGGTGTACTTAAGCTGCCAGCACTTTGCTCCTTCTTTTGCCGCATGGCTGCGCACATTGCTAACCTGAAGGCTGTGCTGCTGCTGACGGCAGTTCAGAAACCTTGTACCCAATATAGCATCCGACTGAAACTTCTCAATCCAGTTTCACTATTGGGGAACTGGGGTAAGTATGTTCCCCGCTGAGCTGAGCTTGATGTTTCATTGGAGGGATCATAGACTGCACAGAAAGGATTGACAGGTCTCTGGGTCTGACAAGTGAAGTAAATGCAGGAGTGACTTAAACTTGCATTCTGTCCAATTGCCACCAGGGGGTGACTCCTCTGGTTGTTCTATGAGAAAATGACCTTACTTTTCAGTTGGCTTGTTCTCTCGACAAACATTTTTCTAATGCGTTCATGGTCTCAATTGCAGTTTTAAACAGTTTTAAATCTCCTCCAATATAGCATAAAGTTGATTTTCTAGATTATAATGTATTTTTCTGTAAAATAGACGATAAAGCTAGGTATGCTTTAGGGTATAACTACCTTGTGATTGACAGGCTCCTATTGTATAGGTGTGCAAAGTGTTCTCAGGTTCTGCCAGTTCTCAACTCAAGGCTTCAAAAAAATGTCCACGAACTAATGGGTGACAGACTTCATTTATCTTCTTCTATACAGTCTGTGGTTTGGAGTGACAAGGTCAGAGTCTTGGTAAATAGGAGTCTACACTCATGCTGGTGATCCTGTGAGATTCTACTTAGGTGCAACTTTGAATTTCAAACAAAAATTATTTGTTCAGTATATTAGCATGCTAATACCATTAGAGCTAAAGGCAAGGTATGACTAGGATGGTGGAAATGTCAGTAGTTTTACAGGTTTTTATTCATGAACCTAAATGTGGGACAATGAAAATGTGAGACCTTATGATGGGATCAGATAGAAAAAAGCAGGGATTGGAAAGTTTTTCATCCTGAGGCTGAAAATAAAAGCCTGATGTCATAGCAGATGTCATGATAATCAATCCAGTGTTAAGATATTTACTCTGCCAAGTAACGTTGCGGAGTTATGTGACTATCGGTGTACATACATGAATCTGTCTGTGCACATTACTCAAAAACGGACTAATTGATTTGGATGAAATTTTAAGGGAAGGTCAGAAATGACACAAAGACCACCTCATTAGTCTTTGGTAGTGATGCGGCTTATAGTCTGGATCCATGGATTTGTGAAAGATTTCCATATCATTGTGAGATAGCAGCATGGCGTCACTGTAACTATGACAACAAGTGAATGCTACGTCAGATGCCTGCTGACGATCACATGATTGCAATCCGACTACAAATCAACCACTGCAGCTGATAATCCTACTGTGGGACTTATCCATCGAAAATGATACAAGGAGCAACTGATTAAATTGTGGGGGTGTTTCTGAGTCCCATTGACTCCCGCTGCCAGCTACATATTTATGTTACGCAATTTAGAAGCCATACATAACGTACACATGCAAAACACACGCCTGTGCTCAGTGCAAGGTCATTTTTTATGAAAGATTTCATCTGTCGGAAATGATACAAAGACTGAGCAGCCTTGGCGGAATACTTCACTCTCTGAGTGCTTTTTTTGTGCAACACTGAATTCAAAACCCAAAAATGTCATCCTGACAGTGGAGCAGACATTTTTACCCTTTCCTACAGTAGAAACAGTACGGATATTTTTTCCGGTAGGCAGAGGAAAAGTCACTGGGTTTGATAATTATTAGGAGTCATCATTTGAGAATCATGGATGTCTACAATTTTTTTTAAACAATCCAACAAGTAGTTTTTGGGATATTTTGGACTGGAGAAAACACGTGGGTTGAACAACAGTAACTTTGCTAAAAAAGGGTTAAAACAACTAACATCCATATTATTCTCTCTAGTGTGCATCATGTTGTTGCACTTTGTCCCCATTTCTCTTTTGTTATCCATTCTAACTCCTGTACAAGTCATAGGATCAATGTCTAAACACGTTTCTGGAGAACTCAGTAATGACCTGTTCATACAACACTATAATACTCAAAAGAATTCTAATAATGGATGTTCTCCAGTCAGCACAATATGAAATCTCAGCACATTTTAGCTCTTGTCTTTCAATTAACTGCACAAATTACTGGAGAGAGAACATTACAACAATTCCTTCATGGATGTTGAGGTCTTTATTATGCCCTAAGTGTGAGAGAAAGGTGGAAAACAGACATCTTCCTTCTCAAGCTTTTATACCACTACTGTACATGAGAATAACCTTCTCCCACAGAGAGGATTGAGAGGATTAAACTGACAATTATTGAAAAAGACCAATTTGTTAAGGAAAAAAATGCAAATTTCCTCTGAGCACAAGCAAATGTGTTTAAAAAACCAAATCAGTGACACTTCCATCACTGACACCACCCACCATTATCACCCCATCATCATTACTAATGAATTCAAGAACAGAAGCGTGGTTCTCCATGAATACAACAACACATGCACCACTTTCAATCCATCCATCTCTGCACCTCCTCCTCATAGTGGTAAAATATTAACTCTCGTAGCTCTGTGCGGCGTGTTGTGTGAGGAACTGTTGTCAGTCATCTCTGAACCAGCGAGGGACGAGACTCGTGAGCTTCAGAATGCTGCGGCTGCACAACAGCACAGCCTTTGCTCCGCTGGTGTTTCCCTTCATTATTTATGACCGAAGGGAAAGCCTCGGGTCACTGTGGGCAATCTTGTCCATCAGCAAAATAAAACAGGGCCAACTTCATTATGGATGAAAGCAGTTAATATTTATCGATGAATTTAAACTTCACTCAAAAATCCTTCAAACTGAGCTACAGAAGTCCCAGATGTATCTGCTTCATGGGTTTGCTTTGGGTGACTGAGACACATTGGGTGGTCTGTGGCACCAAACCCCAAATCCAGTGATACTTGAAGGATGTAATTCTTCAAATATGGCTCACAAAACTGTAATTTCAATTTAGCAAATGGCCAAATAATTTCCTTGACCCTCGTGTTGTCCTGCTGGTCAAAATTAACCCAGTTTAAAGTTTGAAAATGTGGAGAAAAAAAAATTACAGTGAAATTTCTGATGTCCAAATTTTCAACATTTTTGGGAAATCTTTGAACATTTTTTGGTGGAAAAAAGACATGTTAAAAATGTTTCTTCAGGATATTCACAAAAACATCAAACAAAATCCAGCGAATTTCGCTGGATTTTGGTTGATTTTTATGTGAATGTTCTTAAAGAAAATCTTAGAAGTTTTACTGATATATATGTAATCACTTTAGATATTTTAGGATTTTTTGGGAAGATTTTTACTCATTTTTTGAAAATATTTACAAGAATTTTCCTGCCAAATTTGGGGGATTTTTTTTTTTTTTTTTTAAACTTTTAAGGGAAACTTTTAAGGAATTACTGGAATTTTCTTCCTGAAGGTTTTGCAAATATTCAGAAATTTGGGAATTTTTTTTTGCTGAATTTTTGGATTTTTTTTTTTTAGACAAGGAAACAATATTTTTTGGTGCCCAAAAATGAGGACAACAGGAAGGTTAAACAGCTGGGCACCGTAGATTTTAGCAGATCTTTTTTTAAACAACAGCAAACAGTGTTTTATTTTGGAAATGCTTTCAGCCATGGAAATATACACATTTGTTCAGCTTGAGAGCATTTAACAGCAGGAAGAGTTATATGGGATAAATGAACAGTTTATACACTCAGTATCTGTGAGCAGGATCAATTTATTGTTGGTTTTGCTTAATGATTAAAGCTATTATTAGAAAAAATAACAGAAATAACACCAACTTCATCACTCAATTTTAATTCTGATTTACTTGTACTGTAGTTGAGTACTTAAACTTCTAATATACTACATTTGAGAGCTTTGAAGTGCATTTTTATATCACTATAAGTAGTTCATAGTTCTGTTGTTTTGCAGAAAAAATGTTTTCATACAAAAGCTATGATGTATTCTTAAAATATGATGCATTGTCATAGGTGAAACTACCAAATGATTGATAGGAGCTCCAACTCAGCAAGCTGCACATTAATATGCCGCTTAATGCATCAGCACTAATGGTGTCATTTCTAATAATGTAGCACTCTCGGCTGCCATTCTGATGAATAATCTGTACTTACCATGAAATGCCAAATAACAAAAATATGAAATAAATAAATGGAGAAAAGCACATTTTCATTGTGCCTCATAAAAACGTCTGCATCATTAGCTGCTAAATGCTGTCCCATTAAATTGATGAACATTGAACTAAAATAGCTAAACCAGAGTCTGGAAAATCAAAACCCTGAGCTGAAAACTGCATTAAAGCTTTGCAGAGTGAAGGTGAGCTGCAGAGTCTGCTGATCATTCATTCGTGGGTTTATCATAGATCCAATGAGGGCAACAAGTAAAGGACCTGAATACTTTCTCCACTGAAAAGCAACAGTGCAAAATGGGTTACAGGAGGGTTTTATTCTTTAATTTTACATGTCCCAGTCTCCACACGAGACCTGGCTGCCTCTGTAGGTTTTCTTTGATGTGGACTTTCTCTTTGACTCTGTCTCTCTGTTGCTACAGGGCACCTTTACCCAGAGTAGGTTTTTGGCCACAACACAGACCCCTTGTTATTTCGGAGTTCTCTTTGTGTACGTGTGTGTGTGCGTGTGTGTGCGTGTGTGTGTGTGAGTGCGTTACATAAGACAGCTGTTCATGTGGTGATAATCAAATCATTCCCATGACTAAGTCAAGTGGAACTGAGGGCCTCTCAGACTCATCCTCTGTGCACATGTCACTCACGCTTTCTCTCTCTCTCTGTGCTGCTCATCTCTTTCTCCACGTGTTGATTCCCCTTTGCCTCTTTTCTCTTCCTGCCTCGAAACTATATTCTTCTTCTGGTTTACTGCATTTTTCTTTCATACTTCTCTGTCTCTGTTTAGTTTTTTTTTTTATCTCTCCCCCTCGGCTCTTCTTTTGCGATCTCTGCCCTCTGTCTGCCTCTGTACACACTGTAAAAAATATTTGTATATTTTACGGTGAAAAATTGTCAAACCATGACAGTAAAAATCTGTAAACTCTAAAACAGTTTGACACTGTTTATATAACACTGAATCACTGTAAATAAGGTAATCAGGAGAAAATTGCAATTAAAAAAAAAAATTCTTGAAAAAAATAAATTTCTCTACTCTTGCACAGTTATTTAATGGAAAAATGCAAATCAATGCTGTAATTTTTGCATTTATTTCTCAAAAGAATGCAATTTTTCACAGTTAGATGTACCTATTGTTGTGCTGATTTATGTCGTAAAAATTACAGTTTGTACTGGTCCAATTGATGTACTTTTTTGTTAATAATGGACCATGTTATAGCTAAAAATATATATATTTAATATTAAAAACACAAACTGTTGTGCTAACAATGGTAAAATGCTGTAATATTTATAATAAGCTACACAAACTTTATTTTATATGGTATTTTCATGTAATTTTGAAGTTTTTAAAGGCTGAAACTTTTTTTAAAACAGTAAAACATGCAATAAAGCACATTTTTTAATACCGTAAAATCAACAGTATCAGTACAGTATTTTTACCACAAATGACAAAAATGTTTTACCAGAATTTTACGGTCAGCGTTCTGTCAACCACAGCTGCTGGAATTTTACCATAAAAATAGCATTTTTTTTTAAACAGTGCAAACTGTACTTTTATTTAGAAGAAAAAAATCCATACACTGATCTTGGAGAGAAAACAAATCATAAATGACCCTGAGATTTAGACACGAGACACATGAAAGAAAACTTTTTTTAATGTACAAAGCAACGATCTCTGTCATTTGGAGCCGCCATTTTGGCAAACTAGTAAAATACAGGTCCAATATTTTCACTCTTATAGCTCTGGTTTTGGTCTCAACCAGCTCTTGAATGAAATATCTAACTCTTTAGGTGCTAAATACAACACAATGCTCTTTAACTATCCAGTGACTGTTTGCACTTTGTTACTGGACAGGTTGTGTATGCTGGAGCAATGAAACTGAACCAAAACCTTTGGACCAATGAGCTTAAAGATGCTAAAAAGCTCAGTGGAGCCGAGGAGAACAGCAGTCAGGTGATACAATAGTTGACTTACTTTATATATTGTAATTACAGCTGAAAGGATTTCAAGTTGCATACAGGTTCCTCACAAACCGGTCAGTTTAAGATCTGAAATAGCAAGATTTTCTTCTACCATGAATGAATTTTGATCATTTTAAAATTGTGGCTATGAGAGCCTTTGCATGTTAAGAGCTTCAGATTGTATGTGTTTGGATGCTTTAATGTTCAAAAACACATAATTTTGTTCATCATGTAAACTGCTGCAGCACTTTTGTCTGAAATGCTCTGTTTTAGCTCCTGCCTCTTCCAGGCATCCATACTGAGAAGCCCGGTCTGCTGTGATTGGTCAGTCGGACCTATGAAACGTCGGTACTTTAACCTCAGATCTCTGAAGTATGTTGATGAGGCCTGAAGTGGTAAAAAAATGACGGACTTCAAGGGAGCTGCTCATATTTAGTTTGAAGATGCCTAAAATTAGGAGCAAGGCTGATGTCACTGAATTATACTATGAGGTGATGTAGATGAGTAACGGAGGAAAAGCCTGGACCTCAGATGAGGTCTTTGAGGCAGTTAAGGAGCAGAATTTTATGCAGGAGAGAATAACTCCTTTTTGGCGTTGACTTTGGGCTCTGTAAGTTTGACATTTTACAAGTACAAAAACACAGTAATATGGCAAACTACATGAAAGGGAGAGAAATAAATCACAAAAAGCATAACATGGGCTTTTAAAGCAGTCTTGTGAAAGGTGATGATAAAGACAAGCAACCTTTATCATAAGCTTGTTTGTCAAGTTTGTTTTCTGCCATTTCTCAGCCAGATCAAATTCTATTCTCAAACAGTAAACAGACGTCTTAGAAAAGCTTAACATCTCTCTCTGGTATTTGATTTACTTCAACAAATTCATCTCTGTGTACCAAAGTTACATATTTAGAAGTTTTTACTATGAAAAGATTCATTTCCTGCCCTAAAATGCTTCATATGTAACTCTACACTGGACATCAGCCCACATACTACTCGGCTCAAACACTGTATACTTAGTCTGGACTACACAATGGCAAGCTGTAATATTGGCTCCACCCTCTAAGTTGACACGATTGGTTTCTTAGTTTGGTTACCTATGAAACCCCAGAAGTCTGAATGTGTTTTTTTGTCAATGGATCACTGCAGTATAAATACTCAGTATTGGTGTTGGTTGCTTACTGCGGTCATGCTGTGTCTTCTGGCTTCTAAGAAACATCATATGGATATTTTAACAAGAAAGGAATGTTGATTTTTACCCAGGGGGATCTTTAAGTCCTTTTCCACATGACAAATTTCTTATAAATCAAGTGTAAAATATCTTACAATCAGTGGCCATCACTTGTATCACCTCATCTTCACTGCATTAAACCCATTATGTAGCACTCAGCTGCAGAAGACTGAGTTCAGCTGACTTTGTGGACTCAGTTACGCACTTAGTGTGGTTACATAATGACTTTTGCTCCTGTGGCCTCAGAGCCAGTGGAGGGTGAAGAAGGACTTAATGAAGTCTATTGGTGCGCACTGACAACTCCACATGAACTCCACTGACACTGGACACCAACAGAAGCCTGAGAAATCTGAAATAAAATCTTCAAAAACATATTTTACTTGTTTCAACACGAGAGATTCTTGAATTTCTTTATGGTATATTTGACTACATCTGCTGTATTTTCACTATTTAATAATATTACAAAACAAAACTCATGCTTATGCCTGTCCTTCCGACATTGAATTTCATCTCTTTACTGGAAATTTTACTGTATCTACTCCACACAAATACTGTATCTTAAAATAAAAGCACAAATCTGTCTTTTGCTGTAACTGCTAATGGTGAGATGGGGTTGTAATTGTGCACAAAGGCTGAATCCGTGTGTTTTGAGCAGTGATAAGTGGGTCCTTCACCCCTTATGCACCGCTGCACAAGGTCAAGTGCTCAAAGTTCATGCAGTTAAATGCTCCGTTTCTTTAGCCACTCAATAATTTGACAGTTTGTTCACTTTTAATATCTTTAATTTGCCTTAAGAAACCCTGATTCAGAGAGTGCCACGTAGAGGCCAAAGTGAGTACAAACAGCAGGTTACAGACTCCAGGCTGATCAGCTGCGAACAGACAGTCTGGGTTAAAGAGGCCAGAAACTCAGTTAGCACAGCAGCTGTCCATGCAGAAGGCTGCGGAGGATAAAAAGTAAAAACAGAAGACAAGGAAGGCAGTCCAGTCTCTTTGCACATTTTCCACAAATTCAAAAAAAAAAAACAAACCATGAGTTAATACAAGACTTAAAAACAAACTGTTGCTGATTGAATAAGACAAAAACACAAAACAGCAGGCCTAAGAAAATGACTAGTGATCTAGTCTACTTACAGTAAAACTCAATCGCCCTCAGGATCTAAGATAGGGAACCAGCTTTCAAAACAGTATCAACACGTTCAAAACAAACCCAGTGAACACCAACTGATTATCCAGGATGACACAGCAAAGGCGCTCCAATCCTTTGGATAGTCACACGCATAAATTAAGAAATAAATACAACCTTTTTCATTCAGAATATCCAGAGCACCAGTAGGTGCTCAGAGTTAGAAAACAAAACTGGACAAAAGAGTAAAAACAAGGCAGAAGACACCAGAAAGTCAAACTACAACACAAATATACAGCTTTTACACACTATATCCTTTTGTCGTTTTAATGTTGATAAAGAGCGACTTTTTGAGGCAACAGAGATGAACAATATTGGTGTAGCACAACGCTTAAACCATATCTGTCAGGGTAAAATGGAACGAACGAAAATGCACAAAATACTGTTTATTATTTCCAACAAATTGCCGATCTGTGATACCTCAAAAAGCTGACATCCTCAAAGTCCTCTGCACCAAAAGGTAAGATGGGAGCAGGTGGAAAGAGATGGAAGTGCAGAAAGAAACATTCATCTAAACAGCGTTATAAAATTATTTTTACCTTATTTAATTTGAAATTACTTGGCCTTGCTTAATTTTTCACACTAAAGAAAAAGCAAAGAAGACTTCATCCCAATGAAATCAAAAGATTTTAGAAGCTATTATTTAGAAGATATTATAAAACACTTCAGACTTGCATTAAGGCCAGAAGTTGTAAGTTAACTCCCAAAGTTGCAGCATCGAAAGCCTTAGGATATCTGTATGTTTCTTTAACTCTTCTTAACTCCAGAGTTATGCACTTTCACACACACACCAATAAAGCTCAAGAAAATAAATGTTCAGTACTGTTACAGTGACACAGACTCGACCCAGAACAACGCATCCTGAGATCTTCTGTCTACAGTAGTAAACTGACTTCAGACTTCTTGATGCATTTCATGTTGCTGCTTCTGACGCCCTTAATGTCTCAGTGGGAAGATCAGCACTGAGGTCAGACAGCTTATGATCAGAGACGGACAAAAATCAGATCCGCTGGGTCTCTCAAATCCCATCAGTTGTGATCTCGTCAGAAAAAAAAAACTGTATTTAACATATAAATATCTTGACAGTAAAGATAAAACACTTGTTACTTCAGCGTCGGCTCATTAAACGGCGTTGGTTGAGCAGACTTGGCAAAATGTGAATACTTAAAAACTGACTGCTGTAACGGAGACAGAGCTGTGAGGGTTTAGAAAAGAGCACAGAAAGTCTTATTGCTTTAATAGTACTATAATCATTTGCTTCTAATCAGCCTTTGTGCAGTTCTAACATTATTACAGAGGAGCCAGGTTCAGCTTTGTAACACACTGTCTCCACTGAAGGCAGGCTGTGCTCTTTTAACTCCATCAGAGTGTAAATATTGTGTAGGTGCTACACTGCTCACGTTTCCCTTCCCATGTGATGTCATGGTGAAAAAATAAAACATTTAAGAGCTCTAGTCCTATTGGTAGCTTTAGGTGATGTCACATAGGTCCTATAATTCCTACTGGAGGATTTAGATGACATCAGAAGAGGTATTATTAGTGCTGGTTAATATTAAATTTATTAAGGCCTGATGTGTGAAACACAGTTCAGGGTGTTTCTTTTAGGCAAGTAGGAGGAACCATTCTTATTACTTAATGTGAAAATAAGCAGCTTTTCCTATTTGGTTAATTGCTATTATTTGGATGTCTCTGTAGACGAAGCAGTTCCTTAGTTCAGTTTGTCTTATGTTTTATTTGTTGCCAAAGAGCTGCAGGTCGAGGCGGACCCACACTTCCCCCGTCGGAACCTCGCGCAGCAGAAGACGACGTGTTACCAGTCCCTTGTTCTCCACCTCCTTCTTTATGGTCGCCATGGGAACCTCAGTTCGACCCAGGAAGTCTAATATAAGTAGAGAAACAGAAGGTCACGAGAATGGAGGGACTGGATTTAAAGAAAGCTGAGCCAACAAAAATGAACAAGAACCATTTCAAATCACGCAAACCTAATAAAACACAATTTTTAAAATGTAACTCCAGCCGCTTGCTGTTTAGAAATGTGTAATTAAGCTGAGTAAAGGTTGAATTTTGCAGATTTAAAGCAATATCAGTAGGTTTTACTAAGGAGTATGGATAGTTAAAAGAAGATAAAATAACTAGCTTGTAGCTGACCGTCAGGAGAAAACTGGTCTCTTTCAAAGATGGTGATGCAGAGAACGTCCTGGTAGAGATCTTTGATGTGAAACTGACAGTTGAAGTTCCACTTGGGGTTCAGAGTGTCGTTGAGCGTTCGGGATGTGAAGATCTGAGCTCCCATGGTCACTTCACAATAAGGGTTGCTTTTACCTGAAGGAGCGACGGAGAGCAGACAGAAGAGGATGTAAGAAAATAAAAAAGTAAGAGAATCCAGAAGAGATCAAGATCATGAAAAACAAAGAAAGAGGGGAAGGAGATAATCAAGAGAAAGAGGAAAATAAAGAAAGTTAAAAAAAATTTAATGTGAATAAACCAAAGCAAAAAAAATGGAACATAGAGAAGATAGAGAGGACTTAGTTTGTTTTCTATTCACATTCACTAGACCCACAGAACCAAACAGGGTCATGAACAGATGCATTTTAACCGCAGCAGAACTTCCACACTCAGATCTGGTGCTCTTCAGCAAGTTTTGCAGTACAATTAGTTTTTCTGAGTAGAACATTTGCGCTTCTGCTAAAACTCGTTAGGTGTCCAATTTGGCATAAACACTTCTTCCTCATTTTGCTTGTTTGCTTCCAGGGCCTTCATACAGGCTCATTCATTCCAGCAATATTCTCATGATTCACAATTAGATTTGACTGACATGTGATACTTGCTGGGAACCAATATTTCACTTACATATATACTTATTTTTGGACCAATGTGCCCTAAACTTTGACTGTGAACTAGAACTGAACTGCTTCTCAGATTAAAAGCTCCAAAGAAAGGCCTCCGACTTGAACTAAGGACAAAAGAGACGACAGACCCAGTTAAATGTTTGTATATCCTGGATTCATTTGGCATCCATGCAGCAGGAATTAAAAGCTGGATTCCAACACAACAGTTTGTTTTTTAGCCCACTGAACTGGAAGTGCATCCTGTATAGTGTGTATTCATGCTCACCGTTGGGTTTTGCCGCCTTGAGTTCAGTGGCTTCTAAAATAGTAACAAGGAGTCGGCCGATTCCACTGGTCTTGACAGACCGCGCTGCAAACACACACAGATCGATTAAACAAGCAACTGAGATCATCGTACTGGTAAAGATGGATGTCGGTTTGTTGAGGCAAACCTTGATAAGCTTTTTCCCTTTTTTTCTTTTCAGTCTCGATAAATTCCTCAGACGCAGCCTTGATCTTCTGAACCCACGCCGTCCTGAAAACGCAAACAGCACTTGTAAAAACTGCCAAATGTACAACTTTTCTCTTTGTGTATATGTGTGTGTGTGTGTGTGTGCAGCTACCGTTCATTGATGTTGTCTGTCCTGAGTATGTAGACTCTATCGATGTGTGAGATGTGGAAGGTGGGCTCATCACTGGAAGGATCTGGCAGCTTCACCAGAACTTCATTGAGCAGCACAGGCTACGGGAAAATACAGACGACACATTTGTCTTGTATAAAAATACACAAACACAACCGCATACATGACAAATTACCAAAGTCTCACGCTGCCTCAGAGGAAAACATTTCCACTTTGTCACTTACCGGTTTGTACATCTTGAGCTGCACATTATTCCTGTTGCTGAACAGTTTATCAAGCCCAGACGAAGTGAACTGTTTTGCCGCGTGAGTTAGAAGCAAAAAGTCATTAAAGAGGAAAGCCCAAAGTTCCTTGTTGCTCTTTGCCTTGAACATCTGAAGAAAAGAAAGTATGTGATTTATAGTTGTGATTAACAATTAGAAAATACAGATTACAGATTTACTTTAATACGGTCAACTGTTCAGCACCACAAGACATTTATTTCTCAAGCCAAAGCACAATCATTTTTCATGGTGGTGCATCATCACTGCCTCAGATCTGTCTGTTGGGTTTGTGCTCACATAAACCAGCGCACTGGTGCCTCAGAGTTTCACTCTGTGGTCTGAGGCTTGTAACAAGTCAACATCCTGGGATGTGACCCAGTAAAGTTCTGCATTTATCTCCCTGCATGTCCCACTCTGCCTGGTCTCTTTTACTTCCTTACATTTTAAAACATTTATAAAGTCAGATAAAAAATATTTTTCGTGAGAACAGGAAGACCCACCAGACTTGCTCACAGATTCTGACTGTATCCAGGGTCACAGTTTGATAAACTCTGCGGTGTTACTCACCTTCCCACTGTGGAGCAGCTTCCTGGGACCCAAGCAGTTGGTAAGTGAGTTAAAAACTAAATGCTGTGAGACAAAAAGAGAAAATTTAAAAGAAAGTCTTTAAGTGTTCTTTGCAATTAGCTATGAGGGTGAGTTAACAGTAAGTTTAATACCTCAGCAGCACCATCACACTGTACATGGTTCTGAATCCATTCCAGTCTGTCGGAGTTCTCCTTCTCTCTCACACCTTCATTTACCTGCAGAGGATAATTGTCAGCACAGACACACAATTTAATTACAAAGACCCCTTTGACCCACAACACACAATCTAGAACCTTCAAGTTAAACTACGGTAACAAGTGAAGTCATAAATGAGAGAAATATAAATTTGTAGAACCTGTTGACAGAGTTCCTCTGCTCTCTCCAGAGCCTCTTTCAGAGGACCTCTGTCAGCGTGGCCCTCTGCAGTGCACTCCAGGATCTACAAACACACAGAAGCCAACAATTATGCTCACTAATGAGAGAATAAACCATTATTTTTTTTAACTACACATGATAAGGTCAGGGCTGCACAGTGGCGTAGTGGTTAGCACTTTCGCCTTGCAGCAAGAAGGTCCCTGGTTCGCGTCCCGGCTTTCCCGGGATCTTTCTGCATGGAGTTTGCATGTTCTCCCTGTGCATGCGTGGGTTTTCTCCGGGTACTCCGGCTTCCTCCCACAGTCCAAAAATATGCTGAGGTTAATTGATTACTCTAAATTGCCCGTAGGTGTGAATGTGAGAGTGATTGTTTGTCTTTGTATGTGGCCCTGCGACAGACTGGTGACCTGTCTAGGGTGTCCCCTGCCTTCGCCCGAGTCAGCTGGGATAGGCTCCAGCACCCCCCGCGACCCTAGTGAGGATTAAGCGGTGTATAGATAATGGATGGATGGATGATAAGGTCAGCATCTGAACCACAGATGAAATCATGAACATGAGGCCTACATTTTTAATGTGCAGTGGGTAGCGTGTGATCCTCTGCATGGGTTTCAGCAGGAAACTGGACAGCGGCATGCCTTTACACCTGTAGTCTGTGGCGATTTTCTGATGGAAATAAAAGACAATATTAATAAACTGTTTTTTTTTGTTTCCACCTTCATGTATGTGAAAACAAAACACATGCAGGTCTCACAAGGTCAATCTAAGATGCTTGAGCAGTATGTAAAGAATATATAGTCAGTTTAAACCTTTAAAAACACAGCTGGAGACCACAAAGTTGTCAAACTATAAATGGAAAATAGGCATCTGTCAAGTGTTGGAAGTGGAGTAAATGCGGACATCAAACTGGAGATGCACCATTTTTCCATCTACTTCTCACTTCCATCTTGATTCCAGGTTTCCTCTGTCATTCTAACGTGTTTCTTTCCCCACTACACCTTTCCTTGCTCACTCTCTTACCTTGAGGAAATCCTTGAAGTCCGGCTCGCTGTCGGTACGAGTCTGGAGCAGCGTGGCACCGTTGATCTGGCAGGAGCAGAAGCGGATATATGGCTGCATGTGGGACAGCTCGGCGGCCAGGATATCGCCGATCATCTGCACTGGCATGTTCTCCCCACCTGTCTTCTTACGAACACGGAATGCCCTACACATGCATAGATAGATGTATTTTTGCACAGACAGAAACCCCATAAACACAAAAACAACTGCACTTGTTTTCACTCCATCACTGTAATTTTAAGATCTATCCATCTGTGTGATATTTACTTGACAAGTTTGGTGTTGCAGGCCAGCAGTTCTTTCCAGTTGACAAAGATCATGCTCATCTCGGCGTCATTCAGTCGGCCTGACTCGGACATAGGCTTGTGGAAAACCTACGCAAAGACGTACACACCAAGGAACAAAATTAATTTACAAACACTAATAGGTAAGTGATTAGTAGAATATACAAACCCAATGATAAATATCACTTCAATGAAAGTGTAACCGTTTTCCCACAGCATGTAATTGTTGTTTGATGATTTACTGCACATGTGATTTTTCATAATGGAGCTTGTTCATACACCACTTATTCAGCAGGATTACCTCCAGCACTATCTGCAAGTCATCCACATATCTCTCCTCGGTCTGTAAAAGCTCATGGATGTAACCCTGTCTCTTCTTCTCCTGAGGGCTCAGTGAGTCCAGGCTGTTCAGGTCTGCACACCCTGTAGGAGAGCAGCAATACACAAAAGGGGGTTAGTTAAAAAAAAAAAAAAAAAAAAAAAACCACATCCAGCCAGCATGCCCGTTTGAACAAAAAGACCTCAGCACTGCATTTACTGCCTCCTGCTGGAAGTTCTGGCAAGAAAACTAAACGGATTCTTCCTCCTACACTTTGTCTTGTTTCTCTGCACATTACTGAATCTGTCAGACAGGAGGTGGGAGATGACAAAGGGGAAGAAGGATGGAAAAGGAAACACAAAAGACGACCATGCTGATCTGTAATATACACACTTACCTGGTACAGAGAGTCCATCTGCCCATTGTGAGGGTCCTACACAAACTGAATGTTGCTCACTCGCACACTCTTCTCTTTCCTCTCCCTCTCCTGCTTCACCCTCATCGTCTGTCTCATCCCAAAGGTTTAGAAAGTGAAATCTGCCTTGTGAAGCCATTGCTATAACGGTGATCCTGTTTCTTCACGTATTTCAGGTAGCTGTCTGGTTTCTGTTGAGTTTTCTCAAAGTCTGATCGTACTCTGTCTCTCTTGTCCGGTTTGTCTCTTTCTCCTTCTTTGCTGTTATCTTCTCGTTGCTGGTAAATCTGTTTTTACCAAAACAGGAAGGGAGATTCTTTCTTTCTTTTTCACCCTGACGCATGTTCAGAGTAGCTAAAGCTCTTTTTTTCTAGTTTTTTGTGGCAGTGAGAAGAGCCTGTAAAACACAGCTTATATTCACAGAAAATATTGAGATGAGACAGCTGATATATTAGGTAAAGATTTAACCAGAATTAGATAGATTTTTTTAAGCTGAACAGAAGTAGAGAAATACATCCCAAACTATTTGTGAATCCATTCTTTGCAACTAATTTACAAAGCAGGCCTTGATTGTTAAAAAGAAATGAAAAGAAACAGAGAAGAGGGGCCTGGCTGAGAGAATGTTCTCATTTATCTGTTCATCTTAATCACATGTATTGTGTTGACAATATAAACACACACGCACACATGGCAGAGCTGAGCAAAGATATATTAAACACAAAAAAATCACTAAACTGTCATCTCAAAACAATCTTCATTTTTAAATGTTTTATTTCAGATTCAGAAAATATATTAGACACATTTTCTAAAATAGTTACACCATCTTTTACCACAAATGTTCTATATAAAGTCAAGTCAGTTGTGCTAACAGCTGCTGTGGTGACCTCTTTATGCAGCTCTCTGTCAGTGCGGTTCACCCAGTTTTATTGCAGCTTAAAATCTAACAGACATGTACTAAGTCTGGTGTTCACTGAATTAAAAAGAAAGAACAAAGGAGCCAATGCTTTAATTTTCTTGCACCAGGAATCATCAAACTGTAATGTAGCATTTTTCAATTAACTCCATGGTGACGGTAAACCAGGAAAGAAACCGCAGTATATATTTTCACTTCCTGATCTGGAGGAAATCTATCCCCCCCAAACTTCGCAATAATGATTAATATGTTATTTTTTTCACTGTGTGACCTGCAGTGAACACTGTGTGCAGACATGCATTCAGTTCTGGCATCAACAAAATCAGTCAGAGCAGCAAAACAGCACTGATTGAATAGAAAGTGCAGCAATAGCTTTTTTATCGTCACCCCTGGAGGCAAAGCTTACTCCCCATATGGTGAAGAGTCGCTCACTTCAACACTACATAGTCTAAATTATGCCTCTGTTAGTACTATTAGCAGATCCACTTATGGCTTTTAAATGTGCAGGACAAACTGTATGCTTCTACGTGTACTATCACAATTAAAGCATACAATCAAAGGCCCACTGCAAAATGGTTACAGTGAGCAGAGTTCCTATAAGGAGAAAGCAGGATGACATCTTTAGTAGAGACTGAAAAATTTTAGCTTGGTGTCCATTCAAGCTTCTACCTCTCAAGTATACTGATCAAAAATATTGCTGAGCATGTCTTGTTTACTTCCTTTTTAAAATATTTCTTTCATAAAGACAGCAACTCAATGACTGGTTTCAAGCATTTTTAGATGCAAGGCATAAGCCTAATACAGAACCTGGACAATCTGTTTTTTCTCAAATTATCCAAAGGTTTGAGATACAAGAAAAAGAAAGTTCCAGTAAAACTTCACCCTCACATCTGAATACAGGCAGATCTCTGAGGACAGACAGAGATCATTAGTGGGCTCTATGTGAGCTAAACTCCCAAAACTGGAGAGCAAGAATTGGGGGAAAAAAGATAAATTTCAGAAACAAGGCAAAAAAGGAAAGAAATGTAGAAAAAATATGTCAAGGGAAGAGGTGTCAGATGTGGGGTAAGAGGGGGAAAAATAAGTGACTCTGTGAAGAGAAATAAAAGAAAGGAACAAGGACAAGCCACAGAGAAACCCACAATCGCTCTGCTTCAGTCACTTTTCCTGTGATTCAGCATCATCAATCAAAACAAGAGCTGAAAGAATCAACAAGGCACTAAGGCTTGAGCAACTCACAGATTCAGCACAGTGAGCCATAAAAGAGCCACTTCAAGTTCCAGTTCATTCACCCAAAGACCCTGTTTTCATTTTTAATCTGACACCTGTTCACAGTTTGTGTTTCTTTCACACTTAAATGGAACATTTGGAGAAGTTAGTGGGTAGAGAGTCCAGACACTCCACCCCATCAGAGCAGTGTGATAGTGGGTCTCTCTGAAGTCAGGAGGAGGAGAGGAAGAGGAGGTGAAGGAGGAAGAGTCTTTCTACCACCCTAGAAGGAGAAAGAGACAGAAGCCGAGGAATGAGAGAGAGGGAAAGAGAAACAGAGATCGGAAAGGGAGGGAAGGAGAAGGTGCGAAAAACAAAGAAATGGTGAAAAAGTCAGCGGGAAGAAAAGATAAACAGATGGACAGACGTGTTGATGATAAACTATCAGTGAAGGGAGGTTGGATAGATGAACAAAAGGTAAGGTTTAGTTAGTCACAGAAATCTGAAGCAACATGGATGTCTCTGTGTTGTAAACATTTCCTTACATACACCAATCAGGCATAACATTATGACCACCTGCCTACTATTGTGTTGGTCCACCTTTTGCTGCCAAAACAGTCCTGACCCGAGGCATGGACTCCACTAGACCCCTGAAGGTGGGCTGTGGTATCTGGCACCAAAATGTTAGCAGCAGATCCTTCAAGTCCTGGAAGTTGCGAGGCGAGGTCTCCATGTATCTGACTTGTTTGTCCAGCACATCCCACAGATGCTGGATTGGATTGAGATCTGGGAAATTTGGAGGCAAAGTCAACCTCAAACTGGTTGTTGTGCTCCTCAAACCATTCCTGAACCATTTTTGCTTTGTGGCACAAAACATTATCCTGCTGAAAAAGACCACAGCCATCAGGGAATACCGTTTCCATGCAAGGGTGTACATGGTCTGCAGCAATGCTTAGGTAGGTGGTATCTGTCAAAGTAACATCCACATGGATGGCAGGATCCAAGGTTTCCCAGCAGAACTTTGCCCAAAGCATCACACTGCCTCTGCCGGCTTGCCTTCTTCCCATAGTGCATCCTGGTGGAATATGTTCCCCAGGCAGGCGACGCACACACACCTGGCCATCCACATGATGAAAAAGAAAACACGATTCACCAGACCAGGCCACCTTCTTCCATTGCTCTGTGGTCCAGTTCTGATGCTCGGGTGTCCATCGTTGGTGCTTTCAGCAGTGCACAGCAGACAGCATGGGCACCCTGACTGGTCTGCAGCTATGTAGCCTCATACGGAACAAACTGTGGAAATGCACTGTGTATTCTGACACCTTTCTATCAGAACCAGCATTAACCTCTTCAGCGGTTTGAGCAACACTAGCTTGTCTGTTAGATCGGACCACACGGGCCAGCCTTTGCCGGTTCACCACTGTTCCTTTCTTGGACCACTTTTGATAGACACTGACCACTGCAGACCAGGAACACCTCACAAGAGCTGCAGTTTTGGGGATGCTCTGACCCAGTCGTCTAGCTGTCACAGTTTGGCCCTTGTCAAACTGCCTCTAATCCTTACGCTTGCCAATTTTTCATGCTTCTAACTTTGAGGACAAAATGTTCACTTGCTGCCTAATATATCCAACCCACTAACAGGTGCCACGATGAAGAGATAATCAGTGTTATTCACTTCACCTGTCAGTAGTCATAATGTTATACCTGATCTGTGTACATCCTGTATTTCCCCAAATAAAAACTAAAAGTCAATTAAAAGCTGAGTCTCTGATAATAGTCAGGGGTGTGGTCAACACAAACAAATACAGGCTGGATTGAAATGAGTCTTAATACTAAAATATGACAAATACAACCCTCCCTCAAACTAATGTCTGGTAATGAGGTCAGAAAAGGTAAATAAAAGCTCTGGTCAATTCATGAGGTAAAACAGTACATATGATATGAAGCCTGAGAGATTTACTTACACTGCTGGCTGGGGTCACAGTCCACTGTGGTCATCTTAACGTAATTGGTGGGAAACAGGCCGGGGATACCGTTGATTTCTCCTTTCCACCAGTCAGGGTCGTTCTTGTCTAGAACGTTGATGAGTTGCCCTTTAGTGAAGCTCATCTCGTCCTGATTTGCGGCTGTGTAGTCGTAAATGGCGATCACCTGACAGACTGACGGAAACGAGGATAACGTGTTAGAATTATTTATTATTATTTTGTTTAAGCACTATGCCTTGCCTCACTTCACTTCTTCCCCTAACATGACCTGTAAAGGTGTGTGTGTTTTACCTGGTTGGTGTGCTGGTGTGGACTTTCCACTGTTGGATCCCAGTATTTTAACATTACTGGCAGGGAACCAGCCCTTTTGACGCTTTTTGCCCCGTGCCTTAAGTCAGAGACAGAAACAAACAAGATTAATGAGGTTTTAATCACACAGCAAAAGAATTATCTTCAGAAACCTCAAATGCAGATGAGGGTCACAATGTAAGTCTGAGGGGTCACAAACTAATCAACAGGACAGAAAAGCAGAACCTTGCACTTCCAAAACTAAAGAAAAACATGTTCAAACACAACAGGAAAAGAAATTACTTTGAAATGGGCACAACCAAAATGTTGCAACTATAGACTGCTACACCCATAGTGATGTAATAAAGCTTAGCTGAGTAAAGATAATGTAAACTGCAGACCCTCTGTGATTATCTACTGTGCAGAACTAAGGACGCATTCAAATAAAAGACAGGAACTACAGTTAAGCGCTAACCTGCAGTTCTCCAAGCCACCAGCCAGAGGCCGTCTTGCCGAGGATGACGATGAGCTGACCATTTTCCAGATTTAGCTGCTCAGAGCCGGTAGAGGTGTGTGCCTTGATCACCTGAGCGATCTCTGTGTACACAAGACACACATTCAAATGAAATTGCAGCAAAAGTAATGTGTTGTGAGAAAACAACAGAGGAGAAGGTTAGCTCACCTGGCTTTTTCTTTCCAGATATGCTCGATGTCTGTAAAAAAAACAAAAACAAATGATGAGCGTTTATTATTTTAGTAGAATTTTGAACGCAAAATTAACCCCTTATAGTGAGATGCAATGCATTACTTCATCACCACAAATAAATAAACAAAACATGAACAAAATCAAGACCTCTCCAACATATATATTTACGTTATTTATCACAATAGACCAGTTCACCCTCTATATGTCAGTATGTCTTGAGTGTTCTTACATCTGCCTCTTTAGGTTTGACATAGTTGCTGGGGAAGACTCCTGTGCGGTCGCCGATCGAGCCGTTCCACCACTCTCCCTCCCTCTTGCTCACCAAAATCACATCTCCCTCACTGAACGTCAGATCACCACGCTCCGGAGACTCATAGGTGTACAATGCCACATATTCTGCAAACATACACAAACATAAATAAACAGTAATGTAGCCACAGGTCTGGTCGTGTTGCTAAAATAGGCTAAAAGCCACAATTTGGCAGTTAGGATCGTTAAACTAACGACACCAGAATGACTGTCCACAAGATTCCTGACACATAAGAGATGAAAACGTAGAGGAACATTATTTAATTCTGAGTGAAATCCAGATTATCTTTGTACATTTAAAACATGAAAAATAATTCAAGTTCCAGCTAGAGAAAGTAATTTATGTCTGTCAACACTTGTGAAAATCATAATTAAATGTTAAAAATACAACTTAAGCAAACAGAAACATATGTATGCAGGGTGTGTGTAATGTGATGCCGGCATATTCACTGAACTACATTACAATGAGACTTCAAAGGAATTTGTACTGTACCTTCAAACTGCAGGCTGTCACTGGACTCTGGAGCATCAGGAGGGGAGCTTTTCATGCTGTAAACACAAAGATTATATTACCACTATTCCACAGATCATGTACATAACTTCCAGTCTGGATTGCAGTGGCAACCAGTAAACCACACAGCACACAGAGCCGTGTCTCTCAGGCTCTCCTGGGAAACATATGGCCTCCACAGTCAGATATCTCTGAGATGAAATATCACAAGTCAGGGATTCTGCTCAGGGCCCTTAAACCTAGAATGTCACTGCTTTGGTCATGAGCCAAACCTCATCAATGCAAGTGAAGGTTGGAAAGTGCACTTGATTGACTGGTAAATCAAGAACATCACTCTCAGGCTCAGTTTCGTCTCAACATTGTAGCACAATCCAAGCTGCAATTACACTGTATTCACAATAATTAATATATCAACAATAAAACTGCATGCTTCAGTGCAACATGGAAGTGTTAAGACGCCACATTCAAAATGACAAGGAAGGGAAGAAATCATATCTTTGGCCTAAATTCCTATCACACTTGAACCGTTGCAGCACCTGTTCATGCAGGTACATTCACATGTATCATGTGACTGTTTTCAGTGATTCCTGGAGATAAAAGCATCTTAACAGTCACAAACTATGTTGGTATGAAACAATGATAGTTATATGCTTCAGGTAACTGAGACAGACAGTTACCTGAAGCATGTAACTGTCTCTCAGTTACCTGAGAGTTACCAAATCTGTGAATAAAAGTCTCTGTGTTGCTGTGTTTCCGCTCCGGTTAACCTTGCTCTAACAGAACCTTTTCCATCGTGTCGCAAAACTCAGAAACGCACGGATACTGAACCATTTGGCCACGAGACAGTGCGCGCTCTCTGATATCATGCACGCTAATTGATATGTGAGATCAAATATGCTCTACTGTAGGAAAACATGTGGCAGCTGAAAGGTTCAGGAATCATTTTGTAACATCTAAAATACATAGTTCAGAAGAAGAAAAAACAAAAATTCCAAGAAGCTTGTTAGCATAATTTGGGAATGGAACTAAATGAAATACTTGGTAGCACAAGTTTCATTCCCAAGTCTGAACTGGTACCAATAGTTGACTAGTTGACTTTCAGGCTTTTTTGACTTTAACATTGGCAGTGACGTTCTCAGAAAGGGCTCCAAGACAAATTTTGTTTTAAAAAAATGCAGCTGGATTAACTCCATGAGCACTTACTCTGAACTCTCTTCTTCACCCAGCAGTGTCACATATGTCTTGGGGAACCAGCCCTGTTCACCGTTCAGCTCTCCCAGCCACCAGTTTTCCTGCTGCTCCAACACCTGAATGACATCGTCCTTATTGAAGTTCAGATGGTTGTCTGTCTTTGCTGTCCAGGAGCACAGAGCCTGGGCCAACAGGTTACCTACCACCTGCTGAAAAAGACAGCACGGTGAATATCTGAGCATTTCTTTATGTGCTGACAACAATCATACTGTGGTAGTCAAAATGTAGAAGCTGATCTAGTTACTTTGCAAAGGCCTCACCTGTCCTTGTGTCTCAGAGGGTGCAGGGTTTGGTGAGTGCGTTGGTGTGAAGGCAGACTTCGTCCCTGCTGCCTTGGCAGCCTCAAGGGCATTGGAGAGCTGTGACTGGAGCGGCATTTTAGGAGAAGCAGCAGCAGTGTTATTAGCTGCATCTGATCGATCCACTCTCTCTACGTAGCTCTCTGGGAACCAGCCCATCTTCCCCTGTCTGCTGCCATACAGCCAACCCTCCTCTCGCTCTGTCGTCTCATCAACCTGACAAGATGACACAGGAACGATCGAGAAGAAAACTTTTACGTGAGGAGGAAGAGGGATGAAAAAAAATGGGATCTACACATGAATATGTGGCCTGACAGTCTGAAAAGAAAACATCATTTCATTTATACCTCAATGATATCCTCTGCATTGAAGCTGAGCTCTTCGTTGTTTCGTGCGGTGAACGGATAGAGTGCTTTGAAGGATGTGAGAGCTGCTGACTTTCTGTGTTGTCTGGCCCTCGGCTGCCCACCTTAAGTAATAGATCAGGAATCATAATGTGAATCAATCAAGGATTTTTAATTGAAGACTACAGACTACAGAAGAGCACAGAAGTATGAACACTTGGTTGTGAGTCTTACCCTTCCTCTCCTCCAGGCCTCTCAGCAGAGCCGTCAGTCTCTCCTGAATATCCACCTTCCCTCCGTTCGGCTGCTGCTGACGAGATGTCTCCTCCTTCCTCTTTCGCTCCTCCTCAGCTTTCCTCCTCTCCTCTTCCTCCTCCTTCCTTTTCCTCTCCTCTTCTGCCCTTTTCCTCTCCTCCTCACGCCTCCTCCTCTCCTCCTCCTGCTGATGAAGCCTTCTCCTCTCTTCATCCTTCCTTCTCCTGTCTTCCTCGTCTCTCTTCCTTCTCTCCTCCTCCTCTCGCTTTCTTCTCTCCTCCAAATCTCGGGCAGCTGCTACAGCTGCCCTCTGTCTCCTCCTTTCCTCCTCTTCCTTCTCCCTCCTGCGCTCCTCCTCTCTCCTCTCCTCCTCTAACCTCTTCCTCTCTTCCTCCCTCTTGCGTTGTTCCTCCTCCTCTTTCCTTCTCTTCTCCCCTTGCCTCCTCTCTTCCTCCAGTTTCCTCCTCTCTTCTTCCAACTGTCTCCTCTCCTCTTCCAGCTTTCTCCTCTCCTCCTCCTGTCTCCGCCTTTCTGCTTGCCTCCGACGCTCATCCTCTTCTCTTTTCTTTCTGTCCTCCTCCATTCTTTTCTTCCGCTCTGCCTCCTCCTTTACTCTGAGCTCTCGTTCGGCCTGTTCCTTGGCAGCCCTGATTATAGCCTGCCTCTCTTTCTCCTCTTCCTCCCTCTGTTTGGCCTCCCTTTCCTCCTGAAGCCTCCTCTGCCGCTCCTCTTCATCCCTCTTGAGCTTCTCCTGCCATTGGCGCTCCTTCTCCATCTTTATGAGCCTGAGTGTGAAAAGTTTGTACACCGTAATTAAAAAGTTTGTTTAGCTTTGTTTCTCGTGGAAATTCTACAAGTCAACAAATCAGAATTTTTACTTTATTATAAAATCCAAAAATACCAATGCACTGTACCTCTGAGCTTCTTCCTCCTCCTTCCGCCTCCTTTCCTCTTCCTGTCGTTTCCTCTCCTCTTCTCTCCTCCTCTCCTCTTCCTGCTCCTTCCGTCGAATCAGCTCACGCCGTTTGTCTTCTTTGATGCTTCGCAGTTTCTCCAATGCTGCCTGCTGCTGTCTCTGGCTCTCTCTCAGTTCCTGGTGTACAAAAAACCCCACACACATTTACTAGCAGAGTAAAAGATATGCGTGACTGAATTAAAGAATAAAATGATTAGATAAACAGAACAAGCTAAGGACTGTAAACAAACAACATGCACAAACAAATTGCAGCAAACACTTGGGTACAGTGCTTGAGCGAAAGAGAGGAAAAAAAATAAAGTCAAAAGATATAAACTTTAGCAAAGACCAAAGGAGATAAGAGAAAAAAAGACAAGAACAACAAAGAGACCTAAAGCAAAAACCTTTAGTAGGTAGAAGAGGTTACGGAGGCAGGCCAGCAGACAGAAGACAACCTGAAGCATTGACTCCTCAGCACCCACATACTGTGAAGTTAGGGAGAAGGAATACGGGATGGATGAAAGGAAGGAGAAGATCCAGTGTAGAAAAGAGCAGAGCATTTCAAAAGGAGATGAAAGGAGGAGAAGTACAGATGAGAAAAATAAAAGTTAAAGATAAAAAGGAGTGAAATTGGTGAGAAGAAATTATGATGGGAAGGAAGGAGGACAGAAAAAAGGCCTCAAGGCCAGAAGCAGTCGTGAGTATCATTTGTGTTTAACTATAAACACTGCACAAAGATCACAGCTTTAATATTAGGCAAACAACGTGCAAAGACGTGTTAAGCTTCTGCAAGGTAGCGAGAATTAAAACTATCAGCATCTTCTTGTTAAAGCTTCACAGTGCAACTGAAGAAACACACTTCTGTTCACATACTGTAGTAACAGTCATAGGTAGATGTCCATTTTATGTGTTTTGTTACTGACACTAATGTAAGAATGTGAAGTAATTGCTCTATGTATTGCTAAAAATAAGGTTTTTGCACTAACGAGCACAGTGAGAAACACACCTTAAAGTCTGACTGAGTCAAATCCAAGCCTTGACTTTTTCATTGCTGGGCATGAATGACAGAATTCAATTATCTAGAATAAAATAAATATAAAATGTGTAGGTACACCTATGCTGTCATGACATTTCAAAATATATGTCATAAAGGGAAGAGTGACACGAAGCATCCTACACAAATGGTGAATGAGTGCCCCGGCCACTAACAGCCACAAGGAGTAATATATCAAAATTAACATTCTTTCCTGGAGTATTTTTAATACGAAAACAGTTCTGCATTAACATTTTAAATGTTTAAAGCTGAAATGAAGACTCTGGACTCTGTTTATAACTTTATGTCATGTTGAAGACAAATGCAGTCAGTCTGAAGGACCTGCTAGCCAATCACAGTATTCCTGGATAAACACAGGGTCAAAATGAATGTTCTATGTAAGTTGTTGTTGTAACTGATACCACGTGAAGTCACTCTAATAATTCCATGCTAGTGATAAATTCCTACCTGTATGTTGTTGTTGTATTGGTCCATCTCAGCTAGTTTGGCAGCAGTCTCTTTCTCCAGAGCTTCCAGCTGGTCTCGCAGTTTCATACATTTCACATTTTTCTCTGTGACACCCACCTTCAGCGTGGACATAGTCGAAACTACCAACAGAGGAAATACAGTTCAATTGTCTGTTTGAGAGCCATATAACAACAGGAGACAGGTTTATCAGGCAAAATTCATTCAACTTTTCCAATATTTTGTTTTGGTAATTTTGAACACTGCATACACTTGCATTTAACATTTTTTTCAAAAAGCATTAATTTAATACTGTGTTGCAGTGGTTCACTGCATTATGCAAAATGAGTATCATAATATGGAGTATATTCAAATCCTTCTACTATAACAATCCAGTTTTGCTATTAAATGTTATGCACTTCTGCCTATTTTCCATTGACCCCTGACTCCTAAGCTTATTGTTCCTGAGCTCTGCCCATTCATGCACCAGTACTAACCAGGTAGGTTATTTAGACCCATGTTTCTCAGCTTTTCAGTCAATCTCTTCTGCTCCGGAGTCAGATGGGACAGCTTCCTCTGGAACTCCTGACCAAGACAAAAAGAAAACAAGAAATGTATCACTAGAGGAAAACATCTGAGAACACATTAATACATTTCCTCTCAGGAGAGCAATGAGCAAACCCATAAATTACAGATAATGCAGAACTATTACTTTCGTTAACAATTGTCACAGCCACTTTGCCACACTACAAACAAATGTGCGACTGAAGTGAACTTAGAAGGCAAGGAGAGAAAACCCGAAATAAGAAAAACAAGCACACAGACCTCTAACTGTTTCTGCAAGTTGTTAATGTCCTGTTGGCGTGTCTCTTTCCTTTGATTGTTTAGATCGATCTCTGTCTTCTGAAGTTTCTTGTTGTTTTGTATGTCACGCAGTCGATCTGAGATCTGACGGTGCTTATTGCCCTGAAGCAGAAAGAGGCAGAAGAACACAGAGAGGTGAGGTCAATTTAACATTTGCAGGAAAGGTGAAAAACATCCAAACAGACAGTATGCCTACTGACAAAGGTACAGCGTCTTCACCACTCACCACTGCCTCCAGCTCCATCTCCAGACTCCTCTTCTTAGCCTTCAGTTTGATGATTTCATCCTGCTCCTGTTCCTTCTTTATCTGGAGCTCTCCTCGCCTCCTCCTCTCCCACTCCTCTTTCCTCTGACGTTCTAGCTCTCGCTGAGCAGCCTAGAATGAGCAGACACACAACACAATATTAACAAATGTCTCACAGCAGTGACTGCAAAAGGACACACACAGAATTCAGACTACATGTATGTACAAAGCTCATTCAGAGATCTGCAACATGTCCCCTCACCTCTTTTCTCTCTATCTCTCTGTGTCGCTCCTCTTCTTTCTGTCTCTCCAGCTCTCTCTGGCGCTCCAGCCTCCTCTCCTCCTCTTTCCTCCTCCTCTCCTCAGCCTCCCGAGCCTCCTTTTCTCTCCTCTCTCGCTCCTCTCTCTCTTTCTGAGCTCGTCGCTCCTGCTCCCTCCTCTCAGCCTCCTGCAGCGCCAGTCGTCTTTTCTCCAGTTCTGCATTCCCTCGCTCCAGGTTGGCTTTGAATTTATCCTCAAACGACACTGAACACAGAGGAGGAAAAAGTTTTGATACAGTCAGCTTTAATGTACTTTTCAAATTAACAGTTACAACATATTGTGAAAACGAGGATGACTTATTTGACTGATTTGACTGATTAGGGCTGCAACTAACAACAATTTTAACTGCCAATTAATTTAATGACTTTTTGTCTTGATTAATTTAATAATTGCTTTGACGATAAAATGCCAGAAAATGGTAAACAAACCTTAATTAGTATTCCCCAAAACACAAGACAAAGGTAATTTGGCCACAACACAAATATATCCAGTTTACTTTCACAGAGGAGGAAATAAACCAGAAAAATTGAAAGTTACAAAGCTAGAATCAGAGAAATTGACTTTTTTTTTTAACCTTAAAAATTTAACTAAACTGATGTTAATTGATTAGTTAACTAATCAATGAATCACTGCAGCTTTACTACTGATTACTTAGTAGAGCGTTTGAGTGTAAAAGGATGTCAATGAACAATTTAAATAGGAACACGTAAATTCAACACTTGTAGTTCGAATACAGCTGCCACAGAGAAATAATAAAAGACAAGAATATGAGACTATAATTGATGTTTAGAAGATTTAGAGGATTTTACAAAGCATTTAGCTGCTCTTGATATAACATTTAATACTAGCTTCTACAAGTTGCCCTGTGACTTCATGTTAGATGATAGCGTATACAAACCCAACACCGAAGTGCAGTGTCCTACATACTTGTGTGTCACTTGGCTGCTCTTCATTGACTATAGTTTAGCCTGTTGCAGGTGGCTACTGTATGTGACACAACAACATGTGCATACTGATGATATTACATTACTGTTTGTCAGTATGTGTAAAGATAAACAGCAACTTTGACAACCATGCCAGCTGCAAAGCTGTGATACACAGCCACTACTTGTACATAATGTAGTTAAACAGGCTGCACTCTGTCTGCAGGGTTGGTAGGGAGAGTACTGACTGTTGGTTTTGGCTTTCTGTGGAGGTTCTATGTCCAAGTCCTCAGTCAGAGCTGCATAGAGAGAAGAGCTGGATCCATTCATGGCACCCCTGTGACAGAATTAAAATTTGTCTGAACAGAGAATTCCCATCATTCATCATTATAGTAACAGATAAATTATTACAATGTTTAAGGAACATAACTGCTTAAAAAATCTCAACTATTTACATTTAAAGGGTGTGTAAAGTTTACATACCTTTGTGAGGGTGGTACCAGCTCAGTTGGCAGTGTTAGTGGCAGTGGTTGTCCACTCTTTGCCATGTCCACAAGATGCATTGCCAGAATAAACTCCTCTGCTTTTAGCTTGCCATCCTTATCCACATCAGCTAAAGTCCTGCACGATGGATACAAATTGGAGATACAAGTATTTTACATGACTGTACACTGGAATATTTGCTGATCAGTAGAATTGTAGACAGGAGATAAAAACACAGTGCCTACAGATTTTGATTGAATTTATATGAAACACAAGATACAGGGTCAATGTGACCACTGCACCTTCACTGAATGAAAGCTATTATCAGCTGTGGCTTTGATGTAGCTTATACTGTATAAAATACTATGTAACACAACACATATAATATCTGGTGTTAACACAAGAAGCTATATACTAACTATATACTGTCATATATAGACATAGCGAAGGAGTCCTTAAGATCCTGCAGTGTGTTAATTTGCATAAACATGATTTCACAAGTTTAAAAAATTACAACAACGATACAATATGAATATTTATAGTTTAAAGCTGGGGTAGGCAGTATTAATTATTTATTTTTGCCGGGACTGACAAAACGTTCTGAGAGAAAACGAAACTATTTCGTAGCTCTGCTTTCAGGCTTTAAAAAAAGCATATGACGGGAAGTTTTTGCCAATCACAGAGGGCGTTGTTCTTATTGACTGTTCTATAAACCAACATTATTTTCATCTATTAACCGGCCACACACACTAGAAAATAGAAGATTCATTATTTGGAAACAAATATTTCCATAACAAAGACTTATTGTCACAGCAGATTAGTTGGAATGAAGTTTCTTTCTTATGGCTGCCAAACCTGACTTTGACTCTTTAACACAACACTGCGGCAATCACAGGACATGTACAGACACACACCCAAACACACAGATATTCTCACCAGATGGAGGCCAGCTGTGTCTGTGTCAGCATCGTGGTTGCCATGGCACCCCTCACCTGCTGACCTGGTGAAAGACAAATGTCAGAACATGTGTATAGCACAGATGTGTGGGCGAGGTGGAGGAAGGAAGAAGTGATGGGTGTGTATATGTATGTGTGTACAGTATGTGCTGATAATGACTAATGCAACCAAATTCAAAATGTGCCACGTGGCAGCAACAGTGTCATGCATCAACACAACCTATTCCCAAGGCTGTATGATGCAACTGCACAAGAGTCAAAAATGAAAAGCGAATACAGAACGGTTGAACTGTCATTCCCTCACTTTCATATAAAAGATGACGATACAAGAACTGTGACATGACACAGCATGAACAACAGTCATCCTTTGTAATGGGTTTACAAAAGGTTTATGCCAAGAACATGAACAAAAAAAAAAACAAAAAAAAAAAAAAACAAGCCATTTGTGTAACATTATTTGCCAAGTCACATTAGTAAGGAAATCATCTGCAAGTCTGGCTGAAGTGAGTAAGTCTTTGTGCATGCATGGGCCACTATCATTTCACTAAATCACAGGTTTTTCAAGAGAACAGGTTGAGCAGGACTTGTTCTCTAGCAGAACAAAAAGTCAAATACATAGTAGACTGTGTGTGTTGAGAAACTGTCCTGTGCCTGAACACACCCACAAATACAACCTCAACTTTCTAAGAGTCAATGAAGACTTAACACACACTGTAAAAATTAAAAAAAAAAAAGAAAAAATCCAGGGAGGAAACAATTATGAAATTGTCAGTGACTGTAGTTTATGTGCATCCACGCCTGCATTCCACACATAGCTTGGTTTTGTGTGACCTAAACACTGTACATAAATAAGACAAAACACATCGTACCAGTGAGGTAACCAGTCATCTGTTTGTCCAAGCTGTTGAACTGCTGTCTGTATTTAAGTCTGGAGGCATGAGGCACAGCCCAGTCACTGGGAACAGCAGCCATAGGGGACATCATAGACGGGGATGAGGAAGCGGAGCTGAAAGACAGAACACACCAAATGTTACTTTTAAGTGTTTGCACACTGAAAGACACTAGCTAGATAAATAAGACAATGATTGTGCAAAAGGGTGAAAGAGCTTCATGCTTTTAAATTTCTGTCTATGTGTGTGTTTTACCTGCCAGACCCCAGGTCCAGCAGTGACGAGGCCTTGTTAATACCAGCAGGAGAGGAGAGTCCAAGCGGAGAGGAGTAGGAGGTTGCAGATAGAGGTAGGCCTGAAGCACACACGCATATCTATTACATTAACTGCACATTTAGGACGTTTCATTCAAATAACTGACTGCAGCTATAATATTTGATGCTCTCATTTCCCTTCATGTTTAGAATTTTTTGTTTTTACAGTTCTGAGAATAGGTAAAGGGGCTCTCTAGAAGACCAGTATTGCACTTTGATCTACTCACTGCTGTAGCATTGTCAAGGACAGAGACGCTATTTGTACGGAGATGAGACTGACAGTCCTGACTCTGCAAAAAGGGTAATTTTTTTCTCCCCTTTCCTTTTCAAAATTACAGAAATACGGCACCATGTATACATATACACTATTTAATATCAGAGCAAGGCATTCCTCCTCCATAATTTTCACGCTTCAAGAAATTGCAAATAAGCATCACAGAAACAATAATCAAAATACAAGCAAATTAATTTCATCATACTGGAGACAGTCCTAACGGTTTTCCTTTCAGCAGTGACACCCGAATAATATCAGAAGAAAAAATATAGAGGCAAACAGATCCCATGTACCTGTAGTCAAAGCTCCAGCTGGGATTGGATGGAGCATTCCCATGGTGCCGTTTGGCAACGTGGCGTTTCCCATGGTGGGTATCAGGGGCCTGGTGGGGGTGGATGCTATTAGTGAGTTCAGACCTGTTGCTGTAGGAACCAAAGGGGTGAGGCCCGTCATTGGTGCCAAAGGTGTGAGTCCAGGGGTTGTCATGGAGATGGGAGTCAACATGGCAAGGTTTGTTCCAGGGATCATGGACAAGTTAGGCACAGAACCAAAACCTTTGATACACACAGAGACACACCAAACAGTAGTTTAGATGGCACAGTCATTAACAATCAGTGACACACACTTTAAATTAGCTGATGAACAGCTGTTTAAAATCCTAAAATGGTTTTACATTCATGGTGAGAGATGAAAGAAAAGACTAAATCTAACTCACATCCACATGCAGCGCACTGTCATAATAACAATAACATTGTACCATAGGCTGAGCTGGTCATGGTTGAGGTGGGGTTATTAAGGCTGGGAGCAGGCACTGGAGGCTGCTTCATGATGATTGGCAGTGCTGAGGGAAGCGGTGTGCCCTGGAGTTTTAGCTTTATGAGCTTCATAGCGATGGAAAACTCCAACCTGTCCATCTTTCCATCTTTATTCATATCAGCCAGAGCCCTAGGAGACAGATAAAAAGCCACGAGTGAGAAAACTGGGAAAAGACAGTGTGTTTCAAGTATAGATTTCAGGGAAATTTTTCAGGAAAATTTATCACTGACAAATCTGTCTAGGTATGAGCGAATATGTGTCTTTCTCACCATATGTCCGCCAATACGTTGGAAGGAAGCCCAGATTGAAGGAAAAACTTCCTCGCCTGTTCCCCTATAAAACGAGACAGAAAGGGAAAAAACAGAAAAACATGATGAAAACTGACATTTTAGGGCATAACAAAATGAAAAATATGTGTCTGTTTACCAATGCAGGGCTGTATTTCACTATCTGCAGCATGTCTTTGCCTGTAGGTGTGTCTATATTTGCATAATCATGTAAGCATGTTGACATCTGTGTGTATTTCATAGTTGCTCACGTTGTATTTACATGTGCATGTGCATTATTGTGAGTATTACTGGGATATCTCTAAAGTTCATACATTTGATGAATGTGTCATTCATTGAATAACAGAACACTGACTGGGCAATGACTGTGCACCAACAGTGTGTACGAGTAAGTGCATATAAGTGTGTATACCTGAGACATAGCCCATTGATGGGGAGAGGGTGTCAAACTTCTGATCATGTTTGTTCCTCTCCTCTGGGGAGATTGCCCAAACACTTGGACCACCTACAGAGAAAAAAAAGTCATAAAATGTGAATTATCAGACAGAGGACAACAGGCCCACTAAGTCTGTTTCTTGAATAGACTGAAGGTTACAGAGTTTCTCACTGTTTAAAATATGTGTAAACTACACACATCAAGCACTTACATCTGAGCAAGACAACATTTGCTGCAGTTCCACCAAGCCACAACCTCCAAAGTTTAAAAATAAAGCTAACACAAGAAGTGCCAAAAGCTTAAGTTCCTCAAATGGCCATAAGTGAGTCAATCCCTATAAACACCCCTGTTAAATGCCCACTAGAAATAAATATTATATTTTTAGTTTGGTATGAAAAAAGTATTTTTTAGACCTAATCTCATTCTTTAACTTGTCTTAATGTTTGCCTAAAGTTATGCATAATTAAAGACATGGCTAGTTTGAATGACAGGAAGGTGCCCTTATAGGCCAGTCAATGGCCTGCCTCACCTCCATTTATGCTCCTCCTCTTTGCTCATGTTTGCAATAGCCAGCAATTAGGTGGAGGCAGGCATCACCAAGATGGTGATGTCAGGAGCCAATACACTAAACTTTAAAAGGAAACTGAGGGTGATGTCAGAGAGGGTTTGTCCATCTTTAAATACAGCATGTTGTTTCCACCCAAAGTACCTAGAACTCTAAGTCCAAGGCATTTTTTCAAGGAACTAAAAGGTTCCTTCAGACTGGTGGTTGTCTACAATTCCATTGTGGTCTAAAAACAAAAATGCAAAAATTATACAAATTAGGTTGACGAATGCTGAATGGACTGCTTTTTACATGTCATTTCTGCTCGTTACTATACTATATTTGACTGTTAGTTAATCTGTCATACGCGTTCATCTGTAAATTAATGTTGATGTTCTGAAGCGTAATGAATAAAAACTGGACTCACTGCAGCAGACTTCTAAAATTGTCAAGTAAAATAAAATGCTGCAGTTACTCGACCAATCAGAAATGTCCCACCTCCACAATTCCTGTACTTCAGAAAATTACAACACCCCTTAGCTGGGACTTTTTTGGGGGTAAAATAATTTCCCTCCAAACTTAATTTTAAATCCTGGTCCCTGCTGTGGAAATGCACTGTGTTTCCTCAAAGGAGACCAGGAACCCCTGAGGGGGAAAAGGTTCTATTCATTCACTGTCCATGACTACTTTAGAGTAAGAAACCATTTTATGACTTGCAAACAAACACCAGCAGGAAGTCAGGTGCGCACTCAGACATACACACAAACACGAGATGACAAAGTACTCTGAGACCAGCCTCACTGGCAGTCAGGAGCTGGAATGCACTGATATTGACAAAGTGATAATGAAGCTCAGTGATGCCAGTGATTCTGTGTCCCTTAGTTCAGAGAGGAGGGCAGGACAAGCGCACACTTTCACTAGTATTTACCCAACAAAGGTTAATGACACATCAGCAGACACAGTCAAAGGACAGTTTATTACATTATTAAAACAATATATGTATTTAGATACAGTTCCTATAACCTTTGTTCCGTAACTGAAACTGTTATTAAAACTGGTGTCAAAATGTAAAAGAAACGGAACAGACTTCAGAATGCCTACAACTGTACGATAAGTAGCATTACAAATAAACTGAGATTTTAGGTTCAAAACCTTACAAATAGACAAATGATAAGAATTAAATAAGAAATACATAACTGGAACAATGTGTGCACATAAATCAGCATGAAACTGCAATTTAATATAAGAACAAGCACTGTGCTGCCCTTGGCAGACCTGCAGAGCCAAAAAACACACATCTATCGTTTTCTCTCTTCACACACACACGCACAGGTTTATAGCCTCCTTTACACATACACAAACTGCAGTGGTCTTACCATTCATATTTGCAAGAGGGGAACTCCCAGTGGTGTCCTCAGCTACTGCTCGCAGCCATCTGCAAAACACACAGTCACAGTCCAGTCATCAGTCAATACTGCAGCTAAGCCAGGACAGTGCTGTCACTGAGAGGAGGAGAGAAAAAGGCAGAGAGAGGAACAGAGATCAGGGAGAGAGAGAGATTCTGGTTGGTCAGCAGAGTCAAACAGGGCTTCTCCTGTTCTCTTCAGTCAGGAGCAAACTGGCCACATCCCAAACCTTTTAAACCACTGGGACTTGTTTCAATACTATCCACAGTGACGCTGTAGTGGCCTGAAACCAGTGCAACACAGACAACACAGACTGAACTGACAAACGCTTCATAGAAGAATTTTACATTTACAGACCCCAGGAATACAATCCCCAGTTCAGAACTATGTTGGATCAGATTGAGCTCTAACAGCCAACGACACTTAAACAAAAAACCTATAGTGTCTCGATGTTATGCAGATTCAGATCACTTCTCTGAGAAACTGTCCAGCTCTGACCAATCCTCTGCAAACACCATTAACCCGTCACCATTGTCTGTTGTTAAACCTATAACACATAGTGAGTCTGAAACTGGTGGTTGTACTTCATGATAGCAAACAAGATCATGAGATGGAAGTCACGCTTGCAGCTCTGTGAGGCTGTACGTAGGGACTGTGGTGCTCTGAGCTAAATGTCAACACCAGCATCCTAACATGCTTACAATGGCAATGCTAATATGCTGATGTCAAGCAAGTATAATAGCAATATATCTAATAGTTATTGAAATGTTTTTATCTGGACAAAAGTGGTGGACTGACACTGCAATCTTTTAGTTATTCCATGAGCATGACTAAAAACTAAGCAACCAATCAACATTTTCAGTGGTTTCCAACCTCTCTTCCTGTCAGCCATGATAAGATCTTTATAACGGTTTGTTTCATCATGGTTCAAAACCGTTCTTGTTGAGTAATGCACCTGCAAATAAAGTGTGGAAATTAGCCTATTGTTGCATAAACACGTATTATGGTAGCAGGACGGCTCATTTGTTCTGTAATGACAGTTTATAAGTTTGAAGGAATTTTACAATTTGTACAATTAGTGGAGAGTGTCTACATCTTCATTTTCTGAGAAAAATGTGATTAGTCTACCAAAATAAAAGTTATTCAGAAGAGGTGTTTGTTCAGCAGTATGGTCAGTTAACAGAAACAGCCAGAGAATTAGCTGTGGAACTTTGCTACTGTATCACAATTTTTACATTTTTGCAGTTTCTGTCAGATCACAGTAGTTGGCAGGAGATATGTTTTTTGTTTTAGATGGCAACGTCTGCCAGACCAACACTTTGGTCCAGAATGAAATATCTCAAAATTTTGTACAGACATCCATGGTACCCAGGGGTTCATTACTTTGAAGATCAGCTGACTTTTCGGCTGGTGTCACTAAAAGTTTGATATTTGTGATTTAGAGTCAAATATATAACAACTATTAAAAAAATTGCCATGGAATGTACTACACATATCCAAGGTCTCGTGTCAATGAATTCTGATGACTTATTGATCCTTTAGCGCCACCGATAGGTCAAAATGTTCACTTAATACAATGAAAAATCTAATAGCTACATTATGGGTTGGCACAGATTTTTTTTCCAGAGTTTCCAGATGCTTTACTTTGATGACTTTTGTGACCCCTGAAGCTTTCGTTAATGAAATATGAATCAATACCAACACTTAATACATTACTAGAAATTTTGGTTGTGATTTTTGTGTTTCTCTGACTAATTTGTAAACTTGTGCCATGTTGTGCTAGCACACAAAGCTAACAAGGTGAATGCTAAACCTGGTAAACATCAACATGTTGGCAATTAACACTGCCCGCATAAACAAATCAGGGCAGGTACAGATAAAATAAATTCAAAATGTGCTATTCCATTTACAGTTACCACTCTGATCTGAAGCAATGTCCCACCCACAGTGCTATCTGATTGATTACATGTCATGAGTAATAGCCTTTAACCACTGGAGCATAAATGTTGAAACTTACATAAAGTTTTGTGTTAGAATTTGTATTATTCTAAATTTTGACACCAACATTTTCACTTTTAAGGCAAATACACTCCAGTTTCAAATATCAGTTATTGGTCCCCTTAATTATTAATAATTGGTATTGATCCTGAAAAAACATATTAGCCGCTTGGAGGAAGTTTGTAGTTGGTCATAACATGCTATATGTGCTTGACTGTGTGTCCACAGACTAAATGTACCATATAAGGGCTCCTTGTTGACAAAAGATCAGTATGTTGTATTGTGCTGGTTTTGCAGGTATATTTAGAAGCCTCATCTGTGACTGCAGCCCTGTTCGTTTCTGTTGAAATACAGCCAGCACAAAACTGCCTTGTTTAGATTTCAAACAGCTTTTGCTGTGGAATGAATAGAGTGAACTTTTGCTTCAGGAGGTCACAGCAAAGGACAGGCACAAGACAGCTGCATGCACTACACAGACTGAATTTTCTGAAAAGAATTTCAAAAACATAGAGGTAATCTAACACTGAATACCAAGATGATTTGATCTTTAATTCTCTTGCAGGTAAATTATTAATTATAGATGCACACACCCCTACTGGGAACTCTTGTTAATCTGATGCACACTGTTTCTGTATCTTTCATATTGATTTGATTACAGCTTTGCTGAACATCTGCTTCAGCTTGGATTATCTCTCAGCCATCAGCCAGTCAGACTCGTGATGAAGGTGGAGGAGGAAAAGGAGGACAGAAATTCCAATCTTTCTGCTCAGCACTTCCTGCCCGGTAACCTACGAACACAAGCATTTCCTCAGCCAGCATCAGTTGACAGGAAGAGATCGTGGACTTTGGCAGAGGGACAGCTTTGATGTCCCAGAGAATATATCAGCGTCAGAGCTACAGTGGAAACTGAGGCAGCACTAAAGAATTACAGACTGACGAGCGATTTTTAGGAAGCGACACCGCTGATCTCTGACTTGTAGGCTGATCAGATCTTTGTGTAGGAGCATGAATGAGATGACGGAGAAGACGGAGAGAAAAACAGAATGAGAGCGATAGTGTGCATCTTTTCTGAATGCGGCCTGGCTGATGATCTCACAAGGGCAAAGAACAGCAAGGGAGGGCTAATCTACTGCCTGCCATCTGTCGCTCTCCCTCTCTCCTTCCTCACTCCTCCTGGGTCCAGTGCTCCTCTTATTCACTCTTTTTATCATCCTTCCCTTCTTCGGTTTCTTCCCTTCTTTCATTTTGCTTATCTTTTCACATCTACATTACATTATTAAAAACCAGAGTATGAGTGTATATGATTTGTTTTTACAGAATAATACAAAGGAGACTTCAAACAAAAAAAAAGAAGCAGACGTACAGCAACAAAATTACCTTAATTTAAAGGAGAAACAAAACATGCATTATTATATATATAAAAATATATTTATTATTATTTGGCTAAGCATCACAAGAAGCCTTTATTGCTGTACAAAATGCATAGCTTAATCAAAGCTGGACAGGGCAGAAGCAGCTGTGATACTTAAAATTGATAGTTAAGAATATTTTTCAGGAATATTTGATTCATGTGCAAGTGTATACATTTGAACATGAACACAGTTTTTAGAGTCATGTCACCAGAGTTACATCTAATTCATTTCACACTTAAATATTGAACATGTTAATCTTTACAAAAAGAACCCAGCCAACTGCATTGCACTTTTTTTAAAGAAAATATTTTATCATACAGAAGACAACAATGCCCTTAAAAGTTATTCCATGTAATTGAACTAAAATTTATTGGATATAATTATATTACCATTGGACAGGGTTTTGATTCTTACACAACAGACTCTGTAATTGTTTCACTTCTGGTGATTTTGCACAGCTCCCTCTGGAGCCACAAAATCCTTTACACAGTCATTTACAGAACATTTCTTTTCTGCATAGATGGATTTTTGATGTGACTCAAAGAGGTTTTACCCAGCATTAAAGAAAAATTCTCTGAATCAAAACTATAAGAGATGAGAATAATAAAAAAAACAAAACAGTTTTGTTCATTGGGGTTCCATTTACTCAAGCATAGTAGACATGTTTTTTTAATTAAAAAGTCAGAAATAGCAGGAAAAATGCTTAGACTTCTGTCAAATAAGGTAATACAGATAAGTTTTACTGTGTGTGGACTAATCATTCTTACTGTCATGTGTAGCCTAAACCCCTTCGGCCCATTCTAAGCCTGGAAAACACTGGAACTAGAACCGCAAACAGACTTTGATGCATAAAAAGGTGGGGTTTCCCTTTAACAGACTGCTGACAGGTCAGGTGTTGCAGACAGCTGCAGAGTTAACAGT
The DNA here is from genome assembly GCF_022539595.1 of Amphiprion ocellaris. NCBI lineage: Eukaryota > Metazoa > Chordata > Actinopteri > Pomacentridae > Amphiprion > Amphiprion ocellaris. The sequence continues at coordinate 16,772,634 of NC_072766.1, forward strand.
CAAGTTTGCTGGACAAACACTACAGCAAGCACTTTGATTTCTTTGTATATTGTAAAACATCATTGTAAACAGTGACATTAGTGAGACAAACACCTGATCTAGTCAAAATACTGTTGAGTATATATGAGTGATAAAACAACATCTGCATCAACGGTGACAACCATCTGGTGCTGTTGAGGCTCTAGTCGTGGACTGTAAGTTCTGGTAAGGTAACACTGCATTTTAATGAATAAATGAAAGCTAGCAGGAGACTGTCGGCTTTAGGGTTTACTGTTTCCAAAGACAGGAGTCTGATTTTTCCTGCCGGGACGGCTGCCTGACCAACTGACCGACTGACTTGGCTGGCACAAGCCACTGACTTCAGGGGAAGAATCTGCTTTGCAAACCTCATGCAAATCCTTTCTGAAAAGGCCCTCCTCATACACTCACACACAAAACAGACATTCTGCCTTAGTAAAAGCCTTGAGCCGCTAAATGAACATGGCACACTCACTATTTGCATAGTGATAAACCCACTGATGTAGAATCTGGGTGAGGGTCAGCGACCAGGGCTCCACCTACACTGAAAACTAACTTCATCTGTACTTCACCAGTGATGCAGGATCTTATGAAAACAGAAACTAAGCTACAGGAAAGCGGCTGTGAGTGAAAGTCTGATGCACTGGTTCGATAGCATTACAGACGTCATCAAGGAGAGTTAGGCATAAGCAACACATTTAAGGAAAACCCAAAGGTTTCACTTTTTACATAAAGTTTTGCATGACTTCAAAAGTGCTGGGATATGTTCATAAACTCAGGAGAACCTTTCAGAACACACCCTATAGTCTGGACGCTGGGTCCTTGTAATGAGTAGAGGAAGGCATATGTTAAACCTGTGTGGCAGCAAGAAGGCCTGCTGCTGAAGTGCCCAGGAGCAACGCTGATTTCCTCCCAGTTCTAGCTGTACTAGTGAATGATGTTGCATTTGATTTACGACATGGCAAAAGGGTTTAAGATCTGATTAAAAAAAAAAAAATGTACATATAGTTGATGTTTTTTGTTTTATGCAAGTTAAACTTGACGGGTGAAATACAGTCTGACAATCCTTAAACAGAGTTTGACTAAGGTAGTACAGTGTTTTCCTGTTTTCCAAGCTCTGGACCCATGTTGATTAAGTGTCAGCCAACACATTTGTAATATTCTCATTATTGTTGTCACAGCTCAGTACATAAATAGATAAATGACTCACGCTGTGTCCCAACTTGTAGTTTATGAAACAGCACTTGCACAGGCATGCAGAGGTGGTGAAACATGCAAGCATACTTACTGACAGTTGTCAGCACCGACACACACAGTAACAATAATGTCCATAACACTAGATCATTACTGTGCACTAGAGAAAGATCATCATTAAAAAGATATTAGGGATGTTGTGATATGCTGGTACTGACAAGAATTGTGACTTTAAAAAAACATTTATATTGACAATACGTTAATAAAGCACAAAGCTGCTTCACAGACTCTCTGTTCGCTTATATATAGTTATATCTGAGTGGAATTCATACAAAAAATACAAAACACTTACTAAAAAAAATTAAAGATTAATGTGATTGATAGTATTATTTTTCCTGACTTCTAGAGATACTGCAAACAGCAGCAGGTAATCGTGTGGTGAAAATTTGACATTGTGACAGCCCTAAATGATACTTAAACATTCTCGACCCACAGCGAGGAGTAGACTGATTCATTACTTAAGAATATTGCAAACAACTAACTGTTTGTGTCTATATACTGCATGTTTATGGTTTTCTCTGTGGGCTGTACTTAACAATGTGTCCAGAAGATCTCTGGTACTAGGAGGCATTATGAACCAGTGTGTTTTTGTTTGACTTCTTCACTTGCCTGGCACAAATATATGAGAATAATTTTTGCATCATTTATCCAGATAGCCAGATGTGGATACAGATTACATGTAAGTACCACTTGTAGATCGAACCTAACTGTAGATGAAAAGACTATCTGACCAGCTGCTGGTTATCTCGTACAAAGGAATCATAGACAGGTTGTCCACTAACCAGAAAGAAGGAGACATTTTACACATTTGCCCCAGTTTGTGTCGAGACTATTAAACAGAGCACCACCTGTCTAAGCCAATTCTCAAAATAAAGAAGTTTTCCATCCTACTTCCACAAACTGTGGAGTCTAATAAGATCATGCAACATTTCACTGCAAACTGCAGACTACATTTGTCTGCATCTTCTGCACATTTTCTTTGGACTAATAATGACTATTCTGAACTATGTTTCCAAGGTCAGTGGGTATCACTAAATGCTGAATTTATGGCTGACTGGAAGGTAGTGGTAAAAGAAATAACAGACTTCCTAAGAGTGTGGTCTATCTATTCATGTCTGCTTTGGCTTCATCGGTCAGACCTCACCTGCTTCGGTTCTGCTTTGGACCTCATTGAAAGACTGGGACATTTCTCTCAGTTAGTACATACAACACTGAAAACTGTTGGATAAATAGCTTGGCTGTGCCTGACCTTAGCTGCTTCAGTAGCAGCTTTCAGCCCTGTGGGTCTAATGCTCTTTCTCTCTGACTGCATCTGTCTGTGTATCCCTTATGCTCAGTTTATACTGGACTTTTGTCTTGCTGCCATTTGGCCCTGCTTGACACAAAAAAAAAAATGAAAATACAGGACATCATAACGAACCAGACACAGATGAATGAGACTGAGGGAAAAAAAATTTCTCCTCTACTTAATGCTGCCATTTCCTGATTCACTGACTGTCGTTTGACCAGTTCTTTTTTTCCTGATCTTTGTCTCCATCTCTAACTATACCCTACCAGTTTTGCGACCGTGGCCTGTCCCCATCACTACTCTGTTCAGAAACAAGCACTGCCTGTTTGACTGCTGCCGTTCTAAGAAATGATGGATTTTCAGCCGCCTCTCTCAATGACCTCACACCAATGACATCAACTTCATCCACTATTCTGTTTCTGCCCAATGACTCTCATTCTCCCTCTCTGTGTTTGTCTTTGTATACAGTGAAATTATAAATGCTCCTTTGGCTATCCATCTCTTTCATCACTAAGTCTCCTCTCCTCTGTGTTATTATTTTGTTCTGCCATTTGGACTCCTCTTCGCCACAGAGATAACTCCTCAGGTGGCCTTGTTCAAGTGATATTTCAGTAAAATATATCAACCAATTGTGTAAAAAAATAACCCACCCACTAGTGGCGTTCACAAATTCAGAGAGACTGGGTTTACTTAAATCTGTTTGTAGTGCTGGCTGTTGTTTTCTTAAGAGGCAAGGCATGCCTCTCCCTGATTCAGTCTGCTGCGACCTGCCCTGATTTGTCCATATATCATTGTATGGCAGGACTAAAGAAAGTACTCAGATAAATTGTTATTTGATTGTCAAATCTGGGCATGTTTCATCATTCTCACTTAGCTGAAGCTTAAATAAAGATAAAATGATTAAACGTTACATATGATGAATACATACTCTGCCAAACTAATACTAGACCAATAATGATACAACTGCTGCAAGAGGGATGGAAACAATGTAGGCTGCTGTATGAACTGCAGCTTGTCAAGAATTCAGTCCAAGCATCACACAGTACGTGTTTGATAGCGAACGCACATCTAAACACAAACATACTAACCACTAAAATCTTGCTGGCTTCGTTACGAGTGGATTCTGCCTTTTCGAAACAGAACAGCAGCTACACTCACGCATTTCACATCAAGTTCTTCAAAGTGCCCACTGCTCTCCAACATCCTCTGTATCACTCTCCCTTTTTTATTTTCCAGGAAAACCATCTAACAGTGCTGTATGTTCACAAGAATATTGAAAATATTAAACCTCTAAGCCTCACTGTAAAGGAACAACAAATCAGTCTACTTATCAGTGCCAGGCAATAACTGTTAAACCATAGGATTTACATTGGAGAGGACATCAATAACGATGATGATGTGTATTTTGTGCTACTTTGCTTGACTAGGTAGCTTTTTAACCAGTAGAGTGCAATGTAGGAAAATACTGAAGCAAAGATGACTAAAGGCAAAATGGAAAAACAAATATTATTTTTTTTGTTGCTATATTTAAATTTAAATCCTTTCTCTGTGCTCAGTCGTCAATAATTATGAACCACTGACTACTTTGTAGTAGAGTTGAATAATAAATCGAAATATTATCAAAATCGCAATATGACTGAGTGCAGTATCCACATTGAATTTTTGATAAAGGTGAGATTTGTCACAAAATAACACTTGTCTGAAGCATTGTGGTGCTACTGATATGCTCTGGATTACAAATGATATCTTCCAGACATAGAAAAAAATGCTGAATGGAAAAGAAATGCAAAAGTAGTCACTCCCAAGAAAACAGTGACACATAACACGTCTGTCAAAATAATTACAATAGTGTTTTTCTTTGCATATTGCTCAGCTCTACTTAGTAGAAAAAAAGAACAGATGCTAAAAATGGGAGTATCAGCCCTAAAACTATGCATTACAGCACTTCATAATAAGCAAGCTTAAATCTTAGGAAATAATAGTTATGAAATATTACTAAAAATATTTTTAAAAAATATGAAAATTACATCAGTACATCTGTCTGTGTTGCCTGTAACTTTTCATGGTGCTGGAAGTGATGCTCATTTACTGTTGTTTGTGATTTTGTCAGGAAAACTGAGACCCATTAGAGGTCTGCCCAAAATAGGACAACATTTTATTTTCTAAAAAACAGTGCACTTTATTGAGCTTTTCTTTTTTTGCAATCTCAGATGTGTTTGAGCTTGATGTGTCTGTAGATGGACTGATAGGGTTACATTCCCTGATCACTTGTCACCAGCCTGCAACCTGCTCAACTAGTTTGAACCGAGAGGAATTTAAGAGACTTTCCTGCAAATCTGCCTTTACAAACTCCCCAGCTGTAAAGAAGTACCAATAATACCTCACATCTGTTCATAAACCCAGCATCTGATGAAAACACAACTTAGCTAGCTGCCCCAACTCCTGCTTGTTGAGAGACCAGCAGACAAGCATCACCCCGTCAAAGGTAAACTTTTCTTTCATATTACCAAGTTTTTAAACACGCACAAACAAACACAAACAGGCAAAATGACACTTACAACGCCTGTGAGACCTCGAAGTTGGTCTGCATTAGCATTAACATGGCAATATCAAAGTTACACTCATGCTTAGATAAGCAGTTTCGCGTGCGTACCTCTTTCACCACGGTAAGAAAACACCAACTTCCGAGCTTTCGAAGGGCCTGAAATGATCCTCCGTCACTTCTGGACGCTTTCCCGGACACACCGTAGAGTTTAGTATCCGAGGAGAGCCGCAGTTGTGGGGGAAAATGTTTAGTTTGGTTGGCGTTAGCGCTCAGAGAACCTGTTGCTGACAGCTCAGTGTGTCACACCAACAACATGGCTGACGACGACTGATCGGAGACTGCGGGGCGCTGTTAACGTCCGACCGACCGGCCGACGGGCCGCTGGGTGGGAGGAGAGAGAAAGGGAGGAATAAAAGTTGAACAGATGGAGAAGGAGAACAATTGATGGGAGAGCGGATGGGAGAAAGATAAAGGAGGAAGCAACACGGTAACTACGGTCACTTCCTCACCTTAAGTCCTGTTTTGACCTTAGTTAGCTGCAAACGTTGTTTATGGCGATATTATTGTTGTCCACAGACATTCATACGCACTTATATTTAACTAGTCTGAGTTTATGTCACTGTTAATAATAATATCCTATGCAAAAGACATACATTATTAATTTCTCCAGAATATTAAAGCTACTTAGTTGTAAAACAAGTGACCTAACTGATAAACAGTAAGGCCTCTGACATTACAGTTTTCTACTATATATGATTTTTTTTCTAAGTCACAATGAAAAAAAATAAGTTGCAAACGTTTTAATTTTTTTCTATTAGGTTAGCCCCATACGTACCGGCTTCAACGTTCACTACATTGTCCGTGGTGCTTTGCGGGTGCTTTGCGACATTTTCGAGCATTTTACGTCGCGACACAGGGAGGTTTACGTCTAGTTTACGTCTAGTGTGCAGTTTCAATCTCCTTGGCAAAGTGGAGCGAGATGTTCAACAAAAAGCCACGAAGAAACTTTCGGCAGAGGAAAGACAGCTCCAGTGACGACGAGGACCAACAGAAGAACAGCGGAGATGGAGATAAAAACCAGGAAGCTTCTCCAGCAGTGGTAAATAAACCGTCTAAAGTGGCACAGGCCCGCGGCATCTCGTGCAGCTCCAAGCGGGAAACAACGCCTCCGAAGCCGGACAGCAGTGACGGAGAAGACGGGGAGACATTCGAAGTGACAGAAGAAGGAGAAGAGAAGAAGAAAGACGGGCTTAAGAAGAAAACAAACTCCATTCTTAGCTTCTCTGACGATAAAGAAGGTGACTAAGAGATATTATGTAAAAAATGTGTAAAAATGTATGAGACTTAAAGTGCCGTAATCTGTCGTGAGGGAAGATGGTTTGTAGTTGATGTAGAAGGTCCTAAACACCAAAGACGCAGTGACAGAATGTATTTGATCTGAGTTGTTGGTATGTTTGTCACCAGCTACATAATCTCCATCACTTGTGCATCCAGCAGACCTCTCTGAAGGTTGGAGGGTGGTGAAGGCTCTGTGTAACCTCATGTATCGCTGGTTTCTCATTACTATTTTAGCTGGAGAATCAACATTTAAATTGAAGAAGTCATCAGATAAAGCCGTGCTGTTCCAGGTTAGAAAGAAGGAGGTTCCACCTGCCAAGACCACCCACAGCACAGGTAAGTTCAAGACTGGAACGTGTTGATACACTGAAGGTAATTAGAGTATTCATGGTATACATGCACTAAATACACTTTGCATGTGTAAATTATAAACAGGGTCACTCAGCAGGCACAGTATCTACAGATGGATGACACATTGAAGGAAACACTAATGTATAATGTCCTAGTGCGGTGCTGGGGCACACCTTCAGTTTGCCTTGGCATTGGTTCCATTTGTGACAGTAACTGCTGAATGTGTACATCCAAGTAAAGCAGCCATCTAATGCAACAGCCTATCAACACATCCTGTCCTCATCAAGATGATAATGTTTAGGTTTGTGGATAGATATTTTCTTGGATATATTTCATATACACTATCAGTGTACTTACTAATGGGCAGCTGAGTGAATATTCTGATTAAGCGTACCTTGTAGTATAATATGACGTGCATTTAACTATTCATGGAGTAGTAGGAAAAACATTAGGACAGGAACAGAGACAAATTTAGTATAGTGTAGACAACTTTTTAAAACGTGTCAGTCTGCAATCTTATCATGACCAAGTTTCTACAGTTACAACAAATTATAAAAGATAGGTTTTCACCTTTAATTGGTAGTTATACTAACGACAGTATGTCATTTTTTTTGTATTTGCATGTCTCCCTCTGCACTTTTACAGCCTCAGGTGGTCGAGGTGTCCCATCGTCTAGTTCTCCCAGGAAGGATTATGGCAGTCAGACTTCACCACAGTCTCTGCACAGTCTGGATAGTGAGGATGAGAATGATGATGAGGATGATGATGATCATGATGATGATGATGGTGGTAATGCGAACGATGACAATGACAGTGATGAAGGAGGTGGTACGTCTCCCTCAGCTAGCTCAGACTCCAGCTGCTCCGCCACTAAACGAGGTATGTTTTTATGTGGGTGTATACTGTACATCTGTGTCAAAGTGACAGTGTGTGCTTTTGGTTGTTTTAGATCCACAGATGGTGCTCCCTAAGGGTTTTGGCATGTGCACACATTGCTCATTAGGGCTGCATGATTTTGGGGAAAGTGCCCAGTGCCCATTGACTGTGTGTTTATCTGCATGCATGTTTGATCATTCATGTCTGTGGATTTGTTTTTGGCTACAGTAATTATCCCTAATGCCGAAGAGATCGAGGCAGCCAGGAGGCAGCGTCGTGCCACTCGAGCCCGGAAAGAGTACATTCCCCTGGGTAGAGATGGCCAGAGCTCGGCTGGCAGCACTCCAGATCACTACAGCAGGGAAGATGAAGATGAAAGAGTCGATGATGACGATGATGAGCCAGATGATCATGAGAGAAGAATTGAGTTTGCCCCGCGATTGAAGAGCATCAGGGAGAGGATTGCTGAAAAGCTTGGTATGTGAGGGAAAGAGAAAGGACACATAGGGTGAGGAGGGGCAGAGGAAAATGAGACATGTTGAAAATTTATTGCAGATATTAAATTTACATAAAATAATGCTCAAGACAACTTGACAACTATTTCCCTTTGTTTATAGGTTCATATAAATATCTTGAGTTGATCTAAATATGACAATGTTTGGTCCTGGTAGAGGAAGCGCAGAAATATAAAGCAGGCAGAATAAGATAGTACTCCTCTTACATATAGTTTAATTTAGAGGTGGAACAGCTGATGTTGTCAGAAAATGAGTAGTTAAATGATTGAAGCTACATAAACTGAAATAAAAGGGAAAAAGGTGTATGTTAAGGAATTAAAGATTACATCCCAAGAGGCTTGCCTAAATGGCTCTACTTACTTTAAGGGAAATTGTGGGAATGTGAAGTGTTTTATTTTGTGTGTTTTTGTGTAATTTAGGAGGAAGTGATGGCAGTCTCTCAGGATCTAATGAGGAAGAGCAGGAACTTTGGGAGGAGACACAAATTGGGAAAGGAGTCAAGCGACGACCAGGTGAACAGGTAGGAAGGTCTACTAAGCACCTTGTTTTAGATTTTTCTCTTTTTAAGCATGCTTTTGTAATTTAAAATTTTCCTCTATCTCGTGTGATTTATTTTCTTCTGTGTGATTCTTTCTGTGTTGCTGTCTTGTTTAGTGTATCTGCATCTTTGACACCCTTTTATCCTCCAAATTTCTCCTCAGAGCCCATCTGGCAGTGAGTCCAGCAGCTACAGCAGCAGCAGGCAAAACAAAGGAAGACCAAAGAAGAGATCAGCAGGGGTCAGAATCCCAAAGACTCTTCCTCCCATCACCGTCTCAATGGTCAAGAGAAGGATCACTGGACAGTAAGTTTCTTATAGCTGTATTTGGTCTTAATACCACACCATTAGATTTTGAAACATCACTTATATAATAGGTTTGAACTAAAGAATAAATCTGAATTCACACTCATCTTCCCTAAGACATTACTCCATATTGCCAAACTGCCAAGCAGTATGTGTTTTTGTCAAAATGTGCAACACACATTTTCTTCACTTCACTCTTAAACCTCTCCCTAATTTCCATTCTGTTTTCCCTAGACTGGACTCCTTGAAAGAGGTACACAGAGCACGGCAAGCAGACCTGAGGAGGATGGAGGGCGACGTTGAGAGTGCGAAAACCTCCTTGGAGAACCTGGAGGAAAATTCCTCAGAGCGCCAGCTGAAATTTTACAGGACCATGACCCTCTATGTCCACAACCTGGTGGAGTGTCTGCAGGAGAAGGTCAGAATTGAATTTATCAAATCAATCAATCAAAAATTTATTTGTAGAGCACTTTCCAACAACATAGAAGAAGACCAAAGTGCTTTCCAGACAGAATAATAAACAAAACAATACAATTTTTGATTACTATAAAACCATAAAACCCAATTTATATGAGTTTTTGAACTGTAAACTGTTATAAAAGCAAATATATGAAATGATAAATAAGTTAGTCATCTTTCCAAGATGATATTAGTATTTCAGAGTGTGTATGAGAGGAGGTTGCAGGGCCCACAGTAAGTGCTAGAAGCCAAATTTTCATTTGTTATTTGATCATTTTATTAGTGTGACCATGATACATTTAGGGCTGCACAGTGGCTCGGTGGTTTGCACTGTCACCTCACAGCTAGATCCCCGGTTCGTGTGCTGGCCAGGGATCTTTCTGCATGGAGTTTGCATGTTCCCCCTTTGCATGCGTGGGGTTTCTCCGGGTACTCCGGCTTTCTCCCACAGTTCAAAAACATGCAAAGGTTAATTGGTGATTCGAAATTGTCCATAGGTGTGAAAGTGAGTGTGATTGTTTGTCTCTGACCTGTCCAAGATGTCCCCTGCCTTCACCCTAAGTCAGCTGGGAAAGACTCCAGTCCCTATCTACCCTAATGAGGATTAAGCAGTGTATAGATAATGGATGGATGGCTGATACATTTATATTGAACGTTTTTGTAATGATATTAACATACATTATACAACAGATACATGTTTTTGTTTTTTCTCATTCTTCATCTAATGTTTTACATAGAACGAATAATTTTGGCTATACTCCATACTCAGAACATTATGTAAATTAAAAAAAAAAGGGAGATCCATTTGTCACTTTGAGAGGTAAATGACAAATGACTTAGCTTTTCGCTGATACATCTATACTTGTGTGTTTATTTGTCGTAAGCAACAAAAACTGGCAGTATAGAAATGCCAAACTAAGTTTTAGGTTTTAGTCCAACATTATACACATTGTCAATCAGAGAACACTGACAACTTCGTTTTTTAACTCCATATCTATCTTGGTCATGTTCTTAATAAAACTAACATCAGCAGCCTATATTAAAATATTATATTTAATAAAATAGAACTATCTGTTAGTTTCATTACTCTCAATATCAGTCAATTAATCCCATTATTTGTTGAATCTAGATTGTTGAGATCAACTCTTTGGAACTGGACTTGCACACTCTGCTGTCTGACCATATGGACGTACTGTTGGCTCAGAGACGAGAGAAGATTAAGGAGCAGGCTGATGCCCTGCAGCAGCTCAGCTGTGAGTGACATTTGTGTGTCCATGTGTAATAAAAATATCTGTACAGTATGTCTCAGGATGTGATATTTACTCTAGCTGGATGTTGCTTGTAGATAACACAGATGAGAGGAGTGGAAGCTCAGCCAATGGAACAGAAACTCAGAGGTGAGTCTAATAAAAATATCTTCCAAGATAAAATTTCCGTCTCATATTATTATGTTAAATATATTCTCTGTCTGTGTTACAAAGGATGTATGTGCACACTGTGAAATGGGTACTGCACTTTTCACTTGAGCAGATAGGTTTGATATTTGTCAATATATGTTACAGTGACATTGGTACTGGTGTTAAAACAGTGGATGACTTCCTACCTGAAGACACACAGCCTTCACCTGAGGATGAAGAACAGCTGCAAAAGAAAATAGGTGCGATGTTAAATCTGTTTGACTCTGTATGTTATATACTTTAACCCATAAATCAAGGCTTTATTTTGACAGTGTACCTGTAACACTATGAAGTGACACAGTTAAATTTTCCCAGGCTGCAGCATAAGTTTGCACTCTACTCACTGCAACTTTGTTTTTCTGTTTCTCTTCCACTTTCTACGCTGTAAAATAAGGAAAATCCTTTGTAGAAAAAAAAAAAACAAGAAAATGTTCTGGCTGACTTTATAAGCCATGTGCTACTTTTTCTGTCACTGCTTCCACTCCAGCTGATATCCTGTTGAAGTCCCAGGCTGTGTTTTCTGACGTCCAAGACGACTTCTACAATGTTAAAAAGATTCTGTCTCGCTTTGAAGAGTGGAGAGGATCCTACTCAGAGTCCTACCACAATGCCTACATCTCTCTGTGTCTGCCCAAACTGCTGAACCCCATCATTAGGCATCAGCTTCTGGCATGGAACCCTTTAAAGGTACTTAACATGTGGAGACACAAAGAAACACAGAGGCTTAGTTATACATACACACAGCTGCTGTTGCACAATGTATGATATGATTGGAGTAATTGTACTTGTCTGTGTTTCAGGATGTCAGCGGAGACTTTGAAAACCTCCCGTGGTTCACAGCAGTGGAGACCTTTTGTCATGGACATGGCCATGAGGAGCTTGAGCACACAGACAGACAGACGCTGTCTAATATTATAGAAAAGACCATTATCCCCAAAATAACTGGTAACAGGCTTTTTATCTCTCTCTGAAACACATTCTTATCTGCACTTGTCCAAACACATTAAATTGCAAAGTGAAGTAGAAGAGTGCATAGAGGGTGGTAAGGGCTTTAAAAATTGCAGTTTGTCATATTTCTCTGCTTTCTGCTTATCAACTTCCTGCTCTAGTATCATTCCTCTGCACATTCAAAAGCCAGTTAGCCATCAGTTCCACTGAGTCGCTCATCATGCTTACAGTCCTCCCACCTTTGAACAATCACTCAACACAGCATCATTGGTCAGGTTTAGACCACCGATGTGTCAAATACTAAAGCTTCTGCTGTCCTTGTATGCCTGTTTGTCTCTATAGCTTATGTGGAGCTGGTGTGGGATCCTGTATCACAAAAACAGTCAGTCTGCCTGTCTGATGTTTGTCACAGACTGAGGGAGGACCACTCCATCTTTGAAGGAGAGCAGAGTAAGCCGGTCAAGGTAAAGCAACACATGAAGCTTAAACTATACATATTTATCAACACAGAAATCCTCCTGCTTCAATCCTGATTTGAATTTTGTACTTTAAATTTTGAGTTACACTAAAAGAGCAATGTAAAAAGACATGATATTAAAAACAATGTCAATATGTATTATATGTATATAAATGTACAGTATAATAATGTAAATGTAAGATACATTGTATTTCCTGTGTGTATGTGTCCCATACAGACATTCATAGAAGCTGTGGTCCGCAAGCTGAGGAGCTGTGTAGACGAAGATGTCTTCATCCCCCTGTACCCCAAAAAGTAAGTTTCTTTCCTGAGTCTTAGAGTTGAACTATTCAGTGAATATTTCAGTCTGTACCAGTGAGAAAGCAGGTTGTGCTTTCTCTCTGTGTCACCCTGGCTAAGGACAGGGTAACAGTAATTTCACTGATTGTACATCTCCTTGTACTTGTCCGGCGGGACTCAAATACTTCCAGTTCTCTTCTCGATCACTGAACAAAATTGATGTTCAAGATGAATCAAAATGGCATTACGAAGCTCTGTGGTCTTTACAATCTCTTATTTATGCCATTTGTTTTTTAAAATTATTTTTATCCAGCCTTGTAGAGGACAAGTCGTCTCCTCAGCGTCACTTCAGGGATCTACAGTTCTGGACGGCTGTAAAGGTACTTCTTAAGACACTTAAAAGCCTATGTTGTCTCAGCTTTTCCATGTGGGCAGATGGAAAAAAAAATTCCCAGCTGCCCTTAGTTAATTGAGTTTGTATTGTGTTTGGTAGCTGCTAGGTAACATGGGGAAGTGGGATTTGCTGCTTCCAGAGTCTCTATTGAAGGAACTGATGTTGGACAAACTGCTAAACCGCTACCTGATGATCACCTTGTGCAGTCAAACACTGTCCACCAATGCTGCATGCAAAAAGGTATTTAAATGGTTGCTTTGTAATGTAGAATATGTGCATCATTGGTGATATCTGTATTCTATTGCTCATGTGGTTTTTGTCATTGGTCTCTGTCCTCACACTACTCTCTCTCTCTCTCTGTAGATAGCAGACAGTCTGCCACTTTCATGGTTCAAAGGAGAGAGTGCGTGTTTGCCTCAGCTCCACAATTTCAGAAATCACGTAGTTCAGAACGTTCATACCATCTGCAAACAACAGCCTCCCAAAGATCCAAACACCAGGTAATAAAATGACACCTGTTTCTGTAGCAAAGACAAGGGTTTTGAGACTATAATGGGACCACAATAAAATGGAGCAAAACATTTTTGGCAGGAAAACCTCACAGTAAATCAATAGATTTTTAGCACATTTTTTACTTTTAATATGTTTAAAGATACTGCTGATGCATTTCTGATTCAACTTTTCAAGTGGCAAAATGTGATGGAAAATAATTTCATTTATGTCATCTTTATGAATTTATATAAATGTAATGTGCTTTTATTTAAAAAAAACAAAAACATAACACTGATGTGACTGTACTTTTGTAACCTTGTGTCTCTGCTGTAGGTCTGCTGTGGTTGAACTTCTGAAGGTTTTGAGTATAATCAGGTGTTACGACTCTATCATGGCCATAGCAGAGAAATACCACTATGAAGATGTCATCTACTCTCACCAACTGTTGAACCAGGAGACAGTATGAACAACAAACACTGACTGGAAGATGGATCAAACTGAAACATCGGGAGTGTGTGTGATTTGGGGGCATATACTAAATGTACAAATGATAAAGATATACTGTGGGGGTAAATTAATTCACCTTTCTACAATTTTTACTCATGAACATTTTGCGGTCTTGTACAGGAAATAACTGTCTATTTTTATGAATAAATATTTGAATTTTGCTAAAAGATTTAGCACTTCATTTGTAAACTACACCCCTTTCATATTTAACACAGATTGTGTACAGTTAACTTGTTAATTCCTATGTCACTTAAAAGTCAGACATATAAACAAGGGTTTGGCACCGCCACGTCTCTAACATGTTCCAAGTTGTCGCCATGGAGACCAACACAGCAGGTCAGCTCTTTTAGGTAACTTCTTGTTCTCCCCCTCATGATCAACACAGCAGGGTACTAAAGTGTGCAGTACAAGCTGAGCTGTTTGTCTCAAACAGTCAAGTGTCTCAGAAACAGCCTGAGAAAACATTTCTGGATAAAGAGGCCTGAACAGTTGGATTTCACAAAGCTCAAATGGATTCTCCTACTTTGCAGGTCTATGTTGACATTTATTAAACCATTATTTTCTCATTTTATAACCACTATCACCGTTATCCACGTCAGATGACAGTAAATACAGTATGTTGCTGCTAACCAAAGTTCAGAGCAATCAGGCAACACTTAAACCAAAAGCAACAAGAGTTTAAGGTCAGTGCAGAAGAATAACATGAAGACTTTTAATACTGTCACTGACATCAGACCATTCACTAACGTAAGATATCTTTAATGCTGGCCTTCATCAAAGCACTATATATTTTAATCTCTAATCTTTTGGATATCAGCACATTAGTGAACCAAGATTTTGTGTAGGATGCTGAAAGCCTCTACTGACCTCTACAGTCTGTCTTGTGCCACTGCTCTCTGCTAATAGAGGAAAATTAAATTCTCGCTTTACAGCATAATAGGAATAGAAAGTAAAATGCAGTACCTTCTGTTTGAATTAAGTTTTAGGCCTTTAATAAAAGTGGTAAAAGAATGGAGTGTGTCCCTGAGCATGACCACACACCATCTTGTAGTTCACAAGCTAACCGTGTGATTTTGTATGACACCCTCTTTCTTGGAAAATGCAAAGTATTTGGTTCATATTCCAGATGTCTGTAAATTTAAAACCACTGACCTATGGTGTGAATAAGGTTGAGGATCTGTGGTTTTTAGTTTACAGATATATTCTGAAAATGAACCAGTTACTTATTTTAGAGTAACGGGTTACACTACTTACATGTGCGCTGAGAAAGACACAAGACTAATATTTGCAGAGTTTGCTTTATTTATGAGTCCCTCACAAAGCAAAGCACACCAAAACATAACCAGGAAAAAAAACAACAACATAGCTTGTCACATGCACAAGTCTGCACTGAGATCAACATTGTGGGTAAAACTATTCCAGTCCTGGGAAGTGAAAAAAAAAACATTCTGGTTTTAAAAAGAAGAATCGTTTCACTCAACATCTAATCAGGAGAGAGAATTTGTGCAGTTTAAAGGAGTAACTCATGCTGTTTGGTGCACAAGCAACTGGATGCATTTTCTGACAAGGCTCTAAAGCAAACGTTTGGATCAGCAAACCACTGATAACATTCAGACAAAAAGGAACATTCAAGAAAGGATAGTTTGATTGTTAACTGTCTGAAACCAAGCAAACAAGATTCTAATCAACAGGCCAGAATCAGAACAAAACATGTACAACTGTCATGTTAGTCTACTGACTATTGTCCTTGCACATATGAAACTTATGTGTGCTACAAGAACACTTGAAAAGTGTAGAAGTTCAGGTTTTTTTTCCTTTGTTTCATAATAACATCTGATGTATTTTCAGGTAAGCTTTTTAAAGAACATTTTTCTTCTAATGGAGTTCAGTAGTGCTATGCTCCCATTTTACACCTACCTCCCCTCCTTGAACCAAGCTACAGAAAATCATCACAGTTAACATCAGCCTAAAATATTGTTTGGTAACACGGATCATTGATGGGAACACAAGATTTCTAACTCCGGTCCAACCGTCTAACCCTGTTTAAATCTGACAGGCTCCAGCATAAATGTGTGACAGACTTTTGTAATGCAGCTGTTATGGATGTAGTACCATTAGAAAATCTGCTCATTCTGTTTAAACAGATTTGGATTTTCTATCTGTAGAGCATGTCAATAACCAGTCTTTTACAAGTTCATGCTTCTCTTTCAGTCTAATTACATAAAATTAGGAATGACAGAGCAACATTACATATACTTTTTTGTCTCTGTTTAAAGACATGAAGTCAATCAGGTTTTGTCCCAAATTCCTCTTTCATTGGCAATAATCATGTTAGTGGAGGACCATGCTGAACCCATTTACACACAACGGTTCTTTTTTCATCCTCGGCAAAGAAACACTGTCACAATTGTGCTATTTGTTTTACAAGCAGAATGTTAATATTACATTCAAGCCGAAAAGAGACTGGCAAGTTTTTGATTAAATGAAAAGGATAAATGCCAAAAGCACCATCATAGATGACGTTCACTTCATCTTAGGGTGTTCCATCTCTCTCTTGCAATTAAATGGCTCTCTTCTAAAGCTGGAAACTTCCCAGTTGTTATAATGCATATTAGTAAGTGCTCACAAAAACCTGGAGTTCGGCATCAGAGGGGTGATGACGTTTAGATGACAGAGAACTGGATGCCATGTTTGTTGAGGCGGTCGATTAGTGTGGTTTTTGCAAAAGCAGCTCCTGGAGTGTAAACGCCTCCCCTGGAAAATGGGAAAAAAAGAATTTAATTAAAACCAACATGAATTTGATATGCAGAGACCTAGAAATGTTATAAAGTGAGATTCACGGAATCCCTTTCCCATTAAAATTTTAAGAAGTTTGGCACGAGCACAATATGACTTTTCTAATCACCATATAAGTGCATGAACTTATTAAACTGGTTTGTCATAGACCATCAACTACACAGTTCCATTAGAACTGAAAACGGCCATTTTGCACAGACTGGCTAGATTGACTGAAAAACCTCAAGAAATTGTGCAAAGTGACAAGTTCAAGGTGTGATTTGCATTTGAGTATAAAGTCATTTTCAGGTCAGGCAGCAGGTTTGAGGTGTGGTTACTCACTTCTTGGGTAAGGCTGTGGGTTCGTTGAGGATTGTTAGCGCAGCCTGCACCATGGCAATGGGTGTTGCCACGTATCCACACTCTGAATAACACCAAAGACAGTTTTAGACTTTGAAAGACAGTCAGCAAGGAAAGCCATGCTAGGCTAATTTATTGCACTATCCAGCCTGGACAGAACAGGAACAAGTCAGCATCCATCTATGGCAATGTTTTGATGTGTCTTGCATTCGTGGACGGTTTAATAAAGTATTTTCTAATTCTGCTGTATGCTGACCAGTTAACAACAACCAGCTAATAACAACAAGCCAAGCTGTTTTATGTTGGAAACCAAGTATTTTAGTTAAATCAAAGGCAGAGCTTTGCATCATACAGAAATCATTCATTACTGCTTACCTGGTCCTTGAACCAGTGTGCGGATCTTGGCGTTGGGTTTTCCCTGTGAGGGGTCCTGCTCCTCTGTGTAGCCCTCTCCATAGAAGGCAAACTGGAAGGATGAAGCCTCCATCTAATACACCACAGGAAACAGAGAACAGAGCACCTTCCCCTTAGCATACATAACTCTTTATCTTAATTAGTTTTATGCTGAACATACAATTTAATCAATGCATTACCTGCTTTCTAGTTGGTCCAGCTTTGGAGAAAACTCCGAAAGAGAAGAACTCTGGGTGCTGAAAATGCAGGTACAAAAAAAAAACATACAGATATGAGCATCAAAGTATTTCCAAACAACATGTTTCTACACTGTACTGTGGAATATGTACCTATAGTAACTTGTGAAATAAAAATTGTGTTGTGTTTTTATGGATGTGGTGGAAGTTTACCTTGATGAGCAGGTTGCGTCCAAAGCTGAACTTAACCAAGAACCAGAACATCATGCCAGCAAACATCAACTTGATTATGCTCCCGACACCTCCTATTCCTGCATATGCTCCATACTGGACCTGGGGTTGATAATAACACACATTAATGTAAACGCTGCATTCATGGTGCTGACATCTTAATTAGAAATATAAGACTGAATGTAGGGGCAGAAAAGAAAAAAATAGATTAAAGAAAGTCATGAGACTAACTGGTGAGGCTTGATGTTCCTCCACCAGGAAGCGCTGGGTTCTCTTCACAACGGAGGGATCAGAGCCCATGAAGGGCACCGTATACTGCTGGATCTCACTACTGAAGAACAATGATCCCCTACAAATGCACACAGACACACGCTGTAAAAACATTTTCAAAGACGACACAAAAATATCTGTGGGGCAAACAGTAGCACATGTTTTTGTGTGTATTGAAGAATTAAGCTATAAGGATGTTTCCACTTTAGCAGACTTAAGTCCAAAAATAAGGAATTCTCTACATATTTATAAGTTTCACCAAATTTTGAGCTCAACAGATAAATTAGACCAATGTTACTGGTTATTACCATGTTATCAAAACATATGAGTGTAATGATGGCACCCAAATAACAACAAATAATCGCAATTTCAAACACTAAATGTTACATAGTTTATCCACCAGAGAGCACTGACAGGTTTGTTCCTCAACCATTAAAGTCGTACTTAATACGTATTAGTCACTCTTTAACACCTAATTTATTATATTCTAATAATACATACTACCATTCAAAAGTTTGGGGTCACCCAGATTTTCCAAGAAAACTCACACTTCTATTCATGTGCTACCATAATTGCACAAGGGTTTTCTAATCATCAATTAGCCTTTCAACACCATTAGACGTTCATGTAGATATTCAATGAAAAAAATCAGCCGTTTCAAGTGAGAATAGTCATTTACCACATTAACAATGTCTGGACTGCATTTATGATTAATTTAATGTTATCTTCACCGAAAAAAAATGTTTTTCTTTCAAAAATAAAAGACATTTCTGAGTGACCCCAAACTTTTGAACAGTAGTGTATGTCTCACCATCCCAAGTGTTTTAAAAAGAAAAAATATCATCTCAGATATTGCTTTTTTTTGTTTTTTACTTCTTTAAATCAATATCCCTCTAAGTTACCAGGTAAATTACACATCTTCTCTGATGTTTTTATCTGTAGCACTTTGAGATTTGTTTTCAAATGTAAAGTGCATTACAAATTAAATGTATTATTATTATTATTATTATTATTATTATTATTATTATTATTATTATTATTATTATTATTATTATTATTATTATTATTATTGTTTTTCTCAGTAACAGCCATATACCATTGCTGCTTCTAAGAACATAATTATGGCACTGTTCATCACTGCTTGATTGTCTTTGCTGTAAGCAATGCAGTCTGAAGAGATGAACAGAAAAAAAAACTTGGTCACAGCTGGAGGCTTCAATGTTAGATGTGACATTTTCTAGGGGTCCTTTCTTCAATATGAAAACATAGGGTGGGACAGGACTTGACAATAGCCTCTGGCAATGACAAACTGTCTCTAAAGTGTTTCTGATTACTTTTAGATTGGTCTAGATTTCTTCTCTGAATACAAAGTCCGAGGCAGGCAAATTTAAAGGAAAATTAATGGATTATTTGGAGAAAAAAAAAAAGCATTACTGCCTTTCTTACCTGCGTCTCAGCCTTGAGCCAACAGTAGGGAGAGGTTTGTGATTAAACTTCCTTCTCAGACTCTGGAGCTTCTGGCTGTCTGCAAAACCATGCACGGCTGACTGCCATGTGCCATCATGAATACATCCGCCCTGACAGATGAACACAGACACACACAACCAAAGGGGGAAAACATGGAAACCATTAATACTGTTATTAGAGGGCAAAAAAAACACGTGTAAGTAAAATATGTGATTCTGCCACACAGATATGAGAAACAACTCTACAAAATTCAGGAAAAGAAGGTGAGAGTGGCACAGATAACAAGAAGCTGGCCCAGTTTATGGGTTTATGGGTCATATGGTTACATACCTCAGGCCCTGAGTTGACGGTTAGGAAGCTCTCCACTGCAGACAGCGTACCTGCAGGCGAGCACACACACATCAATTTTTGGCAGAAGATAATATGACAAAGAATAAATCATTAACTACCTATCAGTGTCAGAGTGGACTTCAGTTTTAACTCTAGTGTGTGTGTGTGTGTGTGTGTGTGTGTGTGTGTGTGTGTGTGTGTGTGTGTGTGTGTGTGTGTGTGTGTGTGTGTGTGTGTGTGTGTGTGTGTGTGTGTGTGCGTGCATGCATGTTAATATGTGCATACCCTTGAACTGGTCCCTGGTGTAAAGGACTCCCATGTCTGCAGGAATGGAGTCGAATCCACAGCTTCCAATGATGTACACACCTTTGTCAGCTGCCTGGCTGTTGTAGTTCAACTGCATGCCCTCCAGAAACTGCATACAGCCAGACAGAAACACACATAAACAAAGATGTAGTAGCAGAAGTAAACAAATGTGCAATTCTTGCCTAATTCAGATTTGAGACTTTCTGCAACTCTGCCATTTTTGCTATGAAGACTGAACATGAAATGATGACAAAAATAAGTCTTTTAAAACACAAACAACCTGAACAGATAGAACTATATCTAATAGAAGAGAAATAATGGCTTTTTATACTAGTTTTGTGCTGAAGGAGGGATAGTTTGTTGAGCTTTCAGAGCCTCCAAGCCCACGTCAAACCTCAAGTCAGGCTGTCACAGTGCTGACTGTGTTTCAGTGAGACATGTTGCATTACACACACCAGCACCTGACAGCAAGGGAGCAGTTGTCGTAATGCCAACTTAAGAGATAATTTTGTCTAACAGCCTATGGCATGAAAATCAGCATGTCTCCTATTTAATCCAAACACAAACAAGTTCAAAGCTGAATGCTAGGATGACTGCAGGGCAACATCTATACTCTGCCCAGTGACAGCTTCACTGAACAACTTGATAAAGTCAAAAAATACCATACAAAAAGGAATATTTTAGGGGAGTCAGTCTTTTCAACATCCATACTATTCAAGCATAAAATACTGTATTTATATTTGAGTTAAGAGCTTCAATCATTTTAGTTGGGGGTGAAGGTGATGAAATATTAAGTGTTTCTGAAGCAGACATCCATGTTGAAATGACTGTATCTACCCTGGTACATGTCAACCCAAAGCCTGGACAAATATACATGCACACATACACTCCGGCACTATACATACCTGAGGCTCTCCAGAGATGTCAATGTGGTGCGCTCCATTCTCCACACATGCTTTGACCACTGGCTCACCATAGAATCTGTACTGCAGTCACAGAGATATACACATACAAACAAATTAACGTATACCCTTTAACACTTTATTTTGACTCTGGCCAATAGCCAACACCCAGGCTTTACAGTCCCTGCACATCGAGTTGGCAGCTTGTTATTTTCACCTTCCAGTGTCTATATTCTCTATATCTGTCCAGAACCATACCTGCTACATTCAGGTGTCCCAGTGTTGCAACAAGACATGATTCATCGCTGGCTGTTCACACAGAAACTCAGAAAAATGTGTAACTGCGCAACCCAGGTCTGAAGGCAATTCTTGTTTAACTCGTTCATTGTGCAAACTGGTCGACAAGAAGCAAATACAACAGATCTGCCACACAGTCTATATATATATATAAATGGTCTTGACAATGTCCTGTTTGATCTAATACTATCAAAAAGGTTTTAAGTCAACTGTACCTCTATTACTGAGGTCAAAGTGAGGCAGTATTATTGTACTGGACACAACTCAACCGAAATGTCTGTCTAGTATTTTTTTACCCTCATGTTTCTAAATTGGTCGGCTAACTATTAGAGACAGCTCTCAATATACAACTGTCCAGTGCAACACCACTTATTACCTAAATCACAAACCCAATTTTCTTTACAGGTGTACCTAATAAAGAAGTCACTGAATGAATAAATATTAAAGTTCCACTACACTCAAAACTGGGTTTTGCTCAGTGTTAGATTTCTTGGATGTTAAATGAGTTTGTATCTTAAGATT
Organism: Amphiprion ocellaris; assembly: GCF_022539595.1. Classification (NCBI taxonomy): domain Eukaryota; kingdom Metazoa; phylum Chordata; class Actinopteri; family Pomacentridae; genus Amphiprion; species Amphiprion ocellaris. The sequence continues at coordinate 16,794,727 of NC_072766.1, forward strand.
GTTTTCAAATTCAAGTTTATTTCAACTCACCTAAAATCTGAGTCTAAATAAATAAAATAAAATAAATGTGGAAATGTAGAGCCTCCTTTTCACATACAAAAAGAACAACTTTTCGGTGACGCAGGAATCCCTTTTCATCCGATGGTTATGGCTTTTGAAGAGGAAAATATTTGCGTGTTCAAAGACAGAGGCCATTAATCAGGTCTTTGATCTTTTTCACACTAAAAAAGTTCAAAGAAAAGTATTTTCACATGTTTAAAATTCCCAAAGGATGTATTTCTAATTACACGAGAGCTACATGATTCTGATGAGTAGACCTTCTGTTTGCAACCTTTTAAAGTAATCTTCAATTGGTTGATTTTCTGCACAAACTTCACTCAAGTCGTACTGTACAGACCAACTTGCAGAGCAAGTCACACTATCACTGACAAACACCCATAGTTCCTGTTCCTTAGAATAATATATAAGACATTCTCCTGGCTGATTCCTATTGTACAATGTGTTCCTTAGGGGCTCCTGTAACATCTCTTCGTATATTTGAGGAGTCACTGTCTTTTTCTCATTTTGGGAACAGGGTGTCCTCTCAGTTGTCAGATATATTTCCTTGGACTGTGACTGTATCTGTACCAGTGACATTCTTGCTGGCCTTACTGCGGCCAAGAAATTGGTTGTTATGAGGTGGAAATGTCCTGACTTCAGTGATCAGCAGAATTTTTGGATCACTTTATTGAATTTATTTGGAAATAAAGGAGTCCAACATTGTTGTGTGGCTAACAGCAGCTGGAAAAAGCAGAGGAGAGGATTGAGCCATCTTATCTGATTATACTGCAGTCTGCAGTTGATGGTCTTGAGGCACCCTGGGGTCGGGGAAGTGTGACGTCTTTTTTGGCTGTTTGTTTATTAGTCTTTGTTGTCATTTTCATCTTGTTCTCTTATTGTTCTGTCTGTAGTTCATGTTGATGTGGGTATTATTGTGCCTGTCTTCTCCAAAAATGTTGAATAAATAAAACTGTTAAAAAAAAGATTATATAGATGCATAAGGGTTATAAGGGAATGGATGGCTTGAGGTGAAAAACAGATGGCTTGAGGTGAAAAACAGAACCATCTGCATCCTTTTGACCTAAACTCTGTGCTTTAGTTTTAATAAAGTTGGCAAACCGCTGCTTTCTGCAACAGTGGTGGTTACTGCGGTAGTGGAATTTGGTTTGTAACACAAACCCAGACGATGTACAAGTTGCAGTGCAGCAGTGCTGGAAACCTACTGTCCATTCTCACTTTAACACAATATGACTTATTGTACACTGTAAGTCAGTAGCCTTCATTGTGTAAACGAAGGCTGCTCTGTGTGTGTGTGTATGAGAGAGAGAGAGAGAGAGAGAGAGAGAGACAGAGAGAGAGAGGGAGTAACACAGAGGAGAGAGAGAGAGAAAGGGATGTGGATAAGTTGATAAGCTACACTGATGCCAGGGGGAGATGCCAACGTTGTGAGACTAAGTGAGGAAGGACTAGTCTCTGTCATGTGATGGAGGGAGCTCTGTGCGTTAAAGATAAATAAACAGGAGCACACATTTCAGTGGAATCGTCTACTTACAGGCCCCACACAGTTGAGAACAATCACAGCCTGTTTGCACATTGCTGCCAGGGAGTCTGGTTCTCCTACATCTGCCACGATGACGTCCACCTCTGTTCTCAGCTCAGGCTTACCTGCACACACAGAGACATATTTATATCCAAATGTTTGTAATAAAAATTCTCAGATTCATAATTCACATAACTAAAAATATTCATTATGGCATATTATTTGTTTAAAGCCCAATGAAAAGACGTATTTTTGATGTCTGGTATTAACTCATTGTGCCACTACCATTACAGTACTACCCAACCAAAGATCCAAAGCAGGTAACTTAGTCCTTTTGGCTTCATAAAAATATAAAAGTCCTCTGAAAGTCTATATTTGAATAACGGGGTGAATGAGCAACATCTGGCCTAAAACGTGAACAGAAAATAATTAAAAGTCTCCAAAGATGGAACAAGCCGACTATAGCACTGTGGTATATGTTGTACTGATGAGATTGTTCTGGTTGAGACAAGTAACGCACATAAAATGATTACACGGGACGTTAGACATTTTAATTTTATGGTTACACACAGCAGTAATGAGGTTTAAACTGTCACTGACATGTAGTAGCATCTATGGGGCGGCTTGAAAGTAAAACAAAATGTCTCATTCCCACTGGGGTTTGACTTTCAATCAATAATTAGAAATATGCTCAGGGTGACTAAATTAGTCTCACTGCACCACCTAAAATCAGGAGACAGGAGTGATGCACTGTTGGATGTATCTGTGTGAAAAGTAACACACTGTAAATGAAGAAGAAACAACACAAAATGGGCTACAAGAATGCAGATAAGGAATGCACTGGAGGAAACGTCTCAGATAAGGTCTTTCTAAACCATTTACACACAATAGAAGTTGCTTTACTAAAAATACAGGCTGTTTAAATATGGAACTGTCAATGTTTTAAGCATCTGGGAGAAAAAACTAATTTCTGTTTAGTGTCCAGACTGTGCGCTGCCATGGACAGGGATTGTACAGTGAGCTGGTATGTTCCATCAGCTGTTGTACACTCCCTGAAGAGACAGCCAAAGAGCGGCGACAACTGAATAACTTTCTAATCCTCTGGAAACTTGCATTACTAACATGACAACAGTATTGCTGCCTGGTCTTGATCTAGTGATGGATTTAATTTTCCATGTTTAGAGTGTTGCATAGATACAAGTTGTGAAATTAGTGACATGCTAAATATATTCAGTAATTAACTAATATTTCATTCTGCACATTAAAATCATTCAGGTTAATTATATTTCTATTTCTGTTGGAACTAAAACGATAATTACCTGATTAGTTGACCCATAGAATATATATCAACTGCCATGTATCTACATAACTGAATGATCATTAAGTTTTCAGTCTAGCAACATGCAAAAACTTGCTGGCTTCTCAGATGGCAGAATGTCCAGATTTTTATGTTTTGCACAATTTAAACAAGAAATACTGAATTAATCAGACTGAAAGAAATAGTCAATAAATAAACTGGTTATTAGAATAATCATTACTTTCAGGTTTTACCTACATTTTTGGAATATCCACATGCAATTATTGCAGTCCAAACCTAACTGATCATCAGATAATATCTTTTAAAAATGGATTAGTCATTCACAACATGAAACAGAAACCATCTCCTCCTAACAGTTTCAGTTAGATGTAGATTTGTTTTCTACAAAGCAATTGATAAACACAGAAATAAATGCTTTATAAATTAATTTGATCATTTATTTTCCATCTGATTTGACCAATTAACCGCATATAGCAATATGTCATATGTGACTGTGTCTCAGCTAACTTTTGTTGCAACATCGCCTGCACTTTGGAGTTCAGTCAAACGAATCACCATCAGAGCTCAACTTAGATAGCTTTATCATCCCGAGTCCGAGTTAAGCAATTTCTTTTTGTGCTTCTTTGGAAAAGTATTCTTGGACATTCTGATTAAAGGATAGCTAAAACTGCAATATTCTTGCCTTGTCTGACTTTAATATATTAAATGACAGGTTATCCTTGTTTTGTAACTACTTCTAGAAACAATCTGCGTTTACATGCACGACTAATAAGATTGCTCAGATACATACTGAGGACTCCAGCGGCCTGCTCCAGAACTTTTTCCAGTTTCTGCTTGCTCCTGCCGGCCACGGCCCACTTCAGGTTCCCTTTCGGACCTTCGGATGCAGTCCGGGCCACCTCTTCCACCACAAACTGTCCCGTAAAACCGGAGGCTCCGAAGATGACCAGGTGATACGGCCTGCTGGAGGATGTTTCAATGCGTGCCATAGTGACAGCAGACAGGCTGGAGATTCTCACTGCGACACCTTCTCTCCTCTCACCAGGATACGAAGTGACAGGAGAGACAGCAGCGTGCGGTTTTGACAGCGCTCCTTTGTCTACTTCCGTAGCAAAAATATGCTAATATGCTAACAGACGTTGACAAAAGGAGTCGTTTATTTGCTACCGAAAAAATTCAATGCAAAGAAAATGTGTTGCATTAAATGCATATTGTTAGGAAATTGGCATCTTTCTAATAATGCTTGACCTAAACGTAACCTCGTTTACCTATAATTTTTTTTTGTTCACTTTCGTATGCTAGCCATGGACTTTAGCTCGCTACTTCCTCAAGTCTGTGATTGGTCCAAACAAGAGTCGCCTGACAATGACGACAATCACATGCGCCTGCAGCACCACGAGAGTTGCAAAAACAACGTACGGAGGGTCAGGATGCTGTTCGTTCAATGTCACGCAGTTTTACCAGCGAACCACCAGACAAGAGCCAGCTTTAAATTGCCGATGTCGTCAGATTTGGAAATTTAACCCATTCTGCAGAGAGGTATGCTTGAGTTTCTCCCGATTAAAGTATTGTTTCGTGTAATGCCTTTCAGTGACGCTAGTGCTTTGCTAGCCGGTGAGCTAACAACTTTGATGTTGTGCCTATAAACCCCGATCATTTGATAGAAAGTCTGTCAAGTTATTTTTTTTTCATCTCTTTGGCAACCTGATGACCAAAGTCTGTGCACTCCTGTTGTGAATTCTGCAGTGAAGTCGACAAGGTTAAATTACTGCATGCTAAGAATAAGAAGACATGCAACCCATCCTAACCCCCCACGTGCTAACAGAACTGATTGTACCCAGTTTAGTACACACGTGTTACAGACGTTGGATTCGCTTTACTGCATAAAACCTAAACCTACCTTCTCGTATGAGATCGACTTAACTATTTTTTTCCCCAGAACATCAACTTTTAATAGACTTTTATAAGGGGCGCGTTTAAACACCAAGCTAGTTGACGTTTTTTGGGGACTTCATTCTGTCAGGTTATCCAATAATTTAAAAGAATGGTTGTCACTGAATGTCGTTGTTCATTCTTGTCCCATTTCCTCTAGGCAGTGACCTCTCAAAGAGGTCCCTAAATCTCCCTCCTCCTCCTAATTGTTGAGCCATATGTCCACTGATCCACCATGTCCACCCAGATTTGTAGAGTGGTGGAGCTGATGCTGCGCTCTGCCTGCTGTCAGACTATCAGAAGTAGATCATGTTTGCACAAGACAGTGTTGGCCTCTGTGGGTCCCTCTGGTCTCTGTGTTCCTGGGGCTCCTGTACTTCATAGAAGGGCCTACAGCCTAGACTCTCTATCTCTGGGTCCTGGTCGGCCTTCGCTAGGTCCAAATTCTCAACAGCCCCATGCAGAAAGGACGTCCCCCTCGTCTGCACTCACACACAGGAACCTGTCTGCTGCAGCTGTACAAGTAGGTCATTTTCTTGTTTTGACTTTAGACTTTAATTCTTCACTTAATGTGTAGAAATAATGATATCTATATGAGTTTATGTATTTTTTTTTCCAAATGAGATGTATATTATTGATAAATTCCTGCATTTTTAGTAAGGTTATAAGAGTGGCAAATGTTCTGTAGTATTTACAACCATTTCAAATAAGTTGATGCTTTTTCCTAGCACCATTCTTTAGCTCCTCGCAAGGCATTATGGTGGACTTACTCCCTACTTGGGGAATTAAAAACCTCTAACATCCCTGGAGTCTTCTCTATTTTCAGCTTTCTTTTCGTTACTATTGTCAGATATTATCCCATGTTCAGCGATTTTCCTTGATAATTAAGGTGCATGGCACATACACAAGGATCTGCTCTGAAATCTATAAATAACTAACTGTAGTTTGCCCACAAAATTATTTTTATTTGCTATATTTCAGTTCTTGTACTCCATTACTGTCCATTGTTGCAAATCATTTTCACTCATGATACTGTCGATTGTGTGTCTACGTCTGTCTACAGGGCCAGCGTCGTCCTCTGTGCCGGTATGACTTCCTGGACCTTGGAGAGGTGGAGGATAATGTACGCCGTGCGCTGACCTGTAAAAAAATTAGACATTTCATAGTGGAACCAGACCTGGCTAATTTAGTAACGGAGAGTCTAGGACCTGAACTACAGGATTCTAAAACCGTTATCTTCGAATGTAACCCAGGTGTGTATTTGTAAAATGCAAACTGCATTTGTTTAACGTTCATCAAACTTTGCACAGACACTGACGAAATAAACATATTTTTTCCATGGAGGAGTGGTAATAGTAAAAATAATATATGCATGTATGTAAATAATTCTTGTCTGTGAAAGACTGATTATTAATAGGCTCCGTGTGTCTGTCTATTTTAGGTCCTGGGGTGTTAACTAGGACACTGCTAAATGCTGGAGCTCAGAGAATTGTGGCTCTTGAGGGCGACAGGTCCTTCCTACACGAATTACAGGTAACATCTCTAAACATCAGACAACTTCTTGTATTCTTACACAGAACTTTCAGAATCCCCTGTTCTAACCTCGCAAATTTTGACATATGCTACAGCTTCCGCAGACATTTTTTCCTTAATCCAACAATCAGACAAACAAATTATGTTTCCTGTTGTAGAACCTGGAACGTCATCTTGATGGTCAGCTGGAAGTAGTTCATTGTGACTACTTTAAGCTCGACCCCATTGGCAGTGGCCACGTGAAACCACCAGTCATGTTCACTGACAAATTGTTCACTGACCTGGGAATATCAGAAGCTAGTTGGACTGATGGTGAGAAATACAATTACATACACACCTGCATAAATATTACAGTAAGTCGAGGACACCACTATGTTGTAAATTGCCTCTTATTCACATACATACACCTGAAGAACTTTAGTTTGGCCTCTCTGACTGCAAACAAACTCAATCTCCTTCATACAATAAGCAGTGACATGAATCCTAACCTTGAACATATAGACTTAAAATCTTGCAAAAGTGAAATTGTTTCATCTACTCACAATTTTTAAATATTTAGATTAAAGTGTTTAGAATAAAAAAAGGCAGAAGCTTACATTGTTTAAGGATAATAGTTTGGTATGTAGCTTTTATGCTCAAAACATACTTGAAATACTGCGCATTGCACTGAGTAGTGTACCAGCAGTTTAAAGTGTGTGCTTTGGTAATGTTTTCATATTTGCATCTCTCTAGACGTCCCAGTGAAGGTGGTGGGAATCTTACCTCAGCGTAATGAGCGTGGTGCGCTGCTGAAGATGGTTTACGCTTTGTTTGAACGGCTGTCTGTCTACAGATATGGAAGAATAGAGCTCAACCTCTTCATAAGCGAGAAGGAATATCTGGTAAAACTATAAGAGTATTTAAACTGTAGAAAGGACCAATGCCAGTAAGCCTATTGGACACAGAGTACAGCTGTACAATTAAAATGAATGTTTCTAAAAAATTTGCTTGCTACAATGAAATGGACACAATCAATTACGGTGTTAATGTTTAAAATGCATGCTCCCCTCATAGAAGACTCCACACATAGAAAACAGCCCATGTATATACAATCATTTGGTCACTTGGTATAAAATCTGACATTCGGAGGTATTTTACTCATTTTAAATACATTTTTGACAGCACACCTGTCTGAGCTGCTACATTGCAGTAACTGAGTGGGAAGATGAAAGCCACCAGGGTAGCTCCTAGTGTAGCCTGCATGTGAGGCATTTAGGGAACATCTGTAAATTGTGTTTTCAGTCGATAAGTGGATGTTTACCAAGTGAAGCGCTTTGACCACGATTTTATTTGTATTTTTCCTTTAGCAGATGCATAGAATTGAGGTGAAGAAAATTAGTTTTAAGTCTTATTTTAATGCAAAGATTTGTACATTAGCAGGAATGTAGCACTAAAAAATATTATCATGATAAATAACTGTGATTATCAATTTGGCCTTATTTGCACAGCCATGCCATGAAGTGAACGGGAGTGCGTATGCTGGTCTTAATGAGCAGGCTCACACTTCCAGCTTTCAACCAACCTTTACTGCTGCATCTGTCAATAGAATAATCATTTTTAAGAGTGTGCTCTCAATTGCTATATCATTGCTGACATCACCACCACTAGTTAATGCTGGAGGAAAGTAGTGTCTGGTACTCTGGTGAACTGCTAATCTGCATGTTTCTTTTATCCTTGTGTGAAATATTTAACAGAAACTGGTGTCACGTCCTGGTGACATGATGTACTACAGAGCCTTTGGTGTTCTCTGGCAGATGGCCTGTGATATTGAACTACTGCACAAGGTACAGTAGGAGGGAGAGTGACAAAAAACACTTTGGTGTCTATGCAGATGTGTTAGGTTTTATAATATCTCCTGGAAAGGACTGACTTGGATTGTGCCTCAAAAGTTCCACATTTCTGCTCATTAAACTCAGACACTGATAGTTTTGTATTGGTCAACCTTCTCATCTCTGTGTGCAGGAGCCCTGGGATTCATTTGTGGTGTCTTCAAGACAGAGTGTATCCAGCTCTAGAGGCCGTGTAAGGAAGAGAGCAGGCTCGATAACAACAATGCTAACTTCAGTGGTATTGTCTATTTAATATGACATCTCCTATTGTTCTCCCCCTTCAGCTTCCCAATGATCACCTGTGCCTGGTGCGCCTGCGTCCACGAGCTGATCTGTTCTCTGCAGGCCTCACTCCGGCTAATGCTTCAACTCTGCTGATGATGGTTAAACAGTGTTTGGCAAAGAGGAAGGTCAAGCTCATTGACAGACTCAAGTAAGCAGTGCACATAAACAAAGCTACTGCAACCAGTGTATGGAACATGTTGCATCAAAGAACTGCTGTTAGTTGAAGACTGTGCATGTATGTCATAGTAATAATGCAGGCTAATTCAGTTGACACATCCTCTGAGCTTATTGTCATCTGTTTTTTTGTTTTTTTTCAGTCTCTGGTCACCAGATAGCGGGAGTAAGCTCTTATCAGAGATGGGCATGCCAGAGGACATACTGACAGGTCACGTATATCCGCAGGAGTATCTTCGACTGTTTCAGCTAATGGACAAAAGCCAGGAGTTCACACAAAGTTGGCTTTATGAAGAGATCTTGGAGAACACACAGAGAGAGGGTTGGGGCTAAAATATAGACAGACAGGTCATAATAACAAACTCACGACTTCAGAGACAAAAGGTACATACGAAACTATGTATGATACACTGAAGATGTAATACATATATAAGAATAATGTGTTATGTAATGAAACTGAGATAGATACATAAAGAAAGTCAGGAAATTCATTATAAATAGTTTTGTTACTGAAATAATTAAAATATTCGAAACATACTGTACTCTGGAGCAGTGGACGAAGTAAAAGATGTTCTGTGTTGTCCTGAACTGGGATTCCCATAAATTGAGATTTGAAACAGAAACTCAGTGAGATTATTCTTGGCTCTTATATATTACACTTTTCATTCAACTGATAAATATGTTTGTTTTTTTTAAATTTAAAGATTAACCATTGTTAGAAAAAAGGTGTTAATCACATAAAAGAAGAATCCCTGTATGAACACAGCAGCCTCTCACTTGAGGGGGCTGAAAAATGCTTCATGGATGCACTGGATCATGCAAAAGATTTTATTATACTTAAAAAGTGTGCATGTGTTGTACTTGAACAACTTGCGCAACTGCATATTTGCTAATCCAGAATTTTGGGATGGCAGTTTAACAGAACATACACCCTTCATACTGTATGTCTTGTGTTGTGCCGCTTTCCGATCCTGAGGAGAGTAGCAGCACTGGAGGAAGTTTTTCACTGTGTAGCATCAAGTCTTGTATATTTTTGTAAATCCATTTGAGTGCATAAGCTTGTGTTCGTGTCTGAAATGTCATGTTTTATGCAATGTGTATAAACCTCATATCTAATATAATTTCTAAACATATAATTAAATCTGAATTTCCATATGGAGAGTGGGGGAGAAATTAATTTCAGTCTGGGTTTAGTGTGTGCTTGCGCCATCCGTGCTCTTATTATGAGGAGTGTGGGTGTTTTAGCCAGACTAAATGTGTTTTTGCCTTGCTTGACTGGTTGCATTATTTTGAAAACCTGGTGATTTTTAGATTGTTTATATGCTTTTTGAGAATTTCCACTTTTGAAATTTGTCTCTGTGTCATATGAAAGCTTCTGGTTTCATGAAATACATGTTAAGCAATAATAGATGTGTATGAAAATATAGAGAATGAAATATTTTACAGTAAAATTATTTTTTGATTGTTAAGTATGGCCTTACTGGGATAGAAGTTCAAAGTGAAACTGTAGCTTTTAGAACATTTTCTATAAGTTGTACCTTAAACACTGTAAACCTCATATGGTAAAAACAGTCCGGATAAAGGGGCGATGTATTAAATGGTTTTCAGTATTAAGTGTGCCTGGCTAAGAAATGCATTTTTAAAAACTTACGTACTGACAGTGGGGAGACAGAAGATGGCGACAGTGCGCCTCTTCCACCATTAACTCCTCCAGCAGCAGCAACGACCCCTGGCTGCTGGTAGCTTTCAGTCCTTACAACAACATCCACAGCAAGGTGTCTGATGCTCCAGTTTTACTATTCAGCCCCCGTTTTTAGCCGTAAGTACCGTTTAACTCCTTTTTGTGTTGCAGCAGAGACAAAAGACAGGCGATATGAAAGCTGGCGCACACATGTAATGCAAATTTAGGTGTGTATTTCTAAGGTTGTCGCGGCGCCGTGGACAGATGTGGACACCGTAGAGTGTTAGCTTACGTTAGCTAAATAGCACCGTAGACTAAACAAATTTGTCACCTTGTTGTGAAGTGTCGATATTCAGCGGGTTTAACATGGACCATTATCTGTTAGCTTCTCTCGGGCGTTTGGTAGCAATTTGGTGAAACGGTACAAACCCGTCAATAAGCGTAACGTTAAATCAACAGCGTGTTTCAAACGCAACGGTTGTAACCGAGCTAGTTTACAGTTAGCTAGCAGGTTATCAAGCCTAGCTAACGATATTAACTAGCAGTTACTGGCCAGGTAACCTTTACGAAAGCAATGTCAGTATGGGGAAGTGACAGCCACTGTGTGATGTCAATGCATGTGTGTTTTCAGTCAATGTTTTTCCCTCGTCTGTGTTTTAACCTATTAGCTAAATATATGTGGTCAGAACGTTAAATTGAAGTTTTCTTTAGGGACTAGGTTAGGTGAACTACTAGCACCCCACTGTGTAGATTAGCTCAAGAGACTTGCTAGCCCAAACAACAGCGCCCCACCTCTCTGATTAATGGGTGCACTTACGGTTAACATTTTACGTCCAATTTGCGAGCTTCTTCATTTTTTTTAAGCAAATTTTTACTTTGTGTACATGCAAACATAACCTGGCAGCCTTCCTGTCCCACGGTATGTCTGCATGTGTCAGTTCATTGACGTTGTTTTGAGCTATGTGTCTGTAGCTCTGTTCTGTCTCAGGTCTTTGCAGTGGCCTCTCACAGTACAGGGTCTGTTTTCTTTTTCCACCTTTGTGTTTGTCTGCGTTGGCTGAATTCCCTTCTCCGTTTGCCCCTTTTCTGTCTTGTATTATTCATGGTCCCCTGTGGTGCAGGGCACAGATAGAATGAGGAGAGGATGGATGGTTGTATGGACAGATGGCTCAGCGGGCGAGGGACATTAAGGGATACTGTAGATTAAAAAAAAAACGTACAAAGGAAACGCCTTTAACAGTCGTTGTAACACCTGTGTCATCTGTAATTTAGAGGTTTTTATTGCGTAAGCTGTAATGTCACAGTTGTTTGTTATGGTCTGGGACTGTTCTGGATCTTCCAGAGGGACGTCTCTTGACAATATATAGCACTTATGCAACATACAGACAAGGTGGTTGCAGCTCCTCATAGGTTGTCATCTGTCTTTGGAGAGAGCAAACCTCATTGCTGTTTTGTTTATAGACTCGTCTGCCAGGGCGTTTCTCTGGACACTTAGGTGTTAACATATATTATGCACAATTGTCTGTTAGGAATTTATTCAGAATATGGTATGGACACACAAAGACACAGTTGTGCGTGTGATATGTTTGTCATGGTTTTCTTTTTCATCTTTAAATGTCTGGCCTGTCAGAGCAATGCATGGTTACAGGGAGAGCAATTAGATTAGTGCTGCAGGAAACCAGGACAGCCTTATTCCTCTGAGATAGCCTTTTATTAGCCTGGATTTGTGTGTTTGTGTATGGTTTGGATTTCATCATCATAGAAAATCAGAATTTCACTGAAAGAAATAAAAGATGTTTTGTGTGGTAAGTGAATTTTGGTGTTGGATATGGTCATGCATAATGCAGCAAATACCTTGGGGTGAAGGCAGTGCAATGCTTTATGGGAAACCATTCATATTTGTTTAATAAGATAGTAATTTAATTGATTAGGTAATGATAAAGTGTCTGCTCTATGAAAATTCCCTCAGTCCCCAGTTTGATTCTCAGCTGTCTGGACTTTTGCTTCAAGTGATTATCCTGCTATCTTTTCCCAAATTTTCTGTTCATCTCTCCTGCACCCATCGGACAAAGGCAAAGTGTCTGTTTACATTGGTTAGTCTAGGTTAAGCCTGGAGAAGGAACTTGCAAGTGGAACACATGCCAAACAGAGAGGTTAAGGCATTAGTGGGCTTTTGCAAGCTCTGGCCTCTGTCTCATTTGTAGTTAGCAGTTATTTGCATTCTTAGCATGATAAACAAGCTGACAGGAACATAACAGGCGTTTTTGCATTTGTCTTAGTGTTACTGAGCCAACAGTGAACATAAGTAAGGCAGTAAAAAGTCTGCTCTTGCACAGTGCTGATTTAAACTGTCCACTGCTTTGCCAGTTTGTTTGCCAGTACACACTTGTCCAGAGCAGCCTTGCAATAAATATTTTGTTTGGGAAGCTCATAGTATTCTGTCAGTAAAGTGTTTTTGAGGCCTTTTGTAGTGGTATTTCCAATATGAGTTTTGTTTTTTTTTCTCGATTTTTTACTGTTTTGTTTGCCTTATAGATGTTAATGGGATGGAAAACATGCAATTTGCTGCATCTCTGTGAAATGTGACCTTTTTCTTTTCTACTCTGGGGTCACATTGCAAATTGTCACTACAACTTCACCTCACGTCATAAATCTTTTAACACTACATTTACATCACCAGAGCCAACTTGTAAATATCTTCGTGTCATGCTCTCCATTATTTTCTCGTTTGGGCTCAGTGTCTCATTTGTGATTGTAGTTTTGCAGAAACAGTCCTTATTGACTGGAAAAAAAAGTCGGCAGATTGTGACATTTTAAATTTTAAAGTTTCCTTTTTAAAATGTCATTTAAGCTTCATTCTTCTGGTTATATTGATGTTGACTTGTATAATTTACAGATAAGTTACAGGCTCTGTTTTACTGTAGACAGTGAATTACACATGTATCAACAAATTTAATCACCTTAATCCCAACTGTACAGGGTTGTCTTACAGGTTTGGGACTTACACACAGTTTACAGTTGCTTCTTTTGTAGTTTTTTTTTGGTAGTACACATTGTCAGGTTTGGATCTTAACAGTTTGTAAAACTGTTACAAAATCCTCCTAGTGCCTTGTAATCTGCATGTAAATGAATACATTTGTGTGTACTATAGTATTCCTTTGCACCACAAGGTGGTGGGAGGTGTGTTGCGTCCTCTGCAGTTTAAAAAAAAATAAAAAATCTCTTTCAGCCCAAGGGTTGGTTTGACAACTTGGGAATGATGCTAAACTTGTTTTGTGTTCCTCCCTTTCTCACTCTCACTGTTGAGAGTGGAGTTTTACGATGCCAGTGTTTCTCATACTTTGTCATTCACGTCTGCCTGTTTTCTGTCTCATCCTCCTTATCTCTGCAAGTTCGACGAAGGGCTTGTCTAACAGGTGGCAGTGACCCTCAAGCTGAAAGGTCGACCGTTGTTAAGGTGGAGCCCAATGGATCATGGCGGTAAATGTTTAAATCTCCTTTACGTATAACAAGCTATAAGCTGAACAAGTACGGAAACTGTGAAACCACAATAAAAATACAATTTTGATGTGATTTACAGTGAAAATACAAGCAACTGATAACGAGGAAGGTTGTTTTTTTATTCTGTGGTTGCTGTTGTCTCAAGCTGCAACTGACAGTCAGACCTGTAGTATAGAGTCAAGGTCCCCTGAAGGACGCTCATACTGTACAGTGTTTCATTGTTCCTTGGATTTCCTACTTTATTGATATAGTAGTGATTTCAGCTGATTATTTGTTTTGTCTTTCATCTTCAGGTCAGTTTGAGAGGGAGGGCAGTGTAATGTCACAGGTTCACGGAGGTGGGGTTGACCTCTGTGATAACCTTCCCAGTCCTGAAGCTCTCACTGCCCAAACTCGAAACCTCAACGAGACAAACACGTTCACACAGACTCAAAGTCTCCCTTCTTCACAAAATGAGGAAGGAGGAAGGTGTGGAATCATTCAAAAAAGCTCTCTCAACAACAATGGGAAGGAAGAGGAGGAGGAACAGGGAAAGGAGGGATATGCAGGAAGAAGCAGAGCGGAGGATGAGGAAGAAGACATTGATGAAGTGATGGAGGAAGAATCAGAGTCAAGTTGTCTAGTTCGCTGCCAGTCTCCAGACACTCCCATGACCGATTCCTCATATTCAGAAACTGGTAGGGAACACAAGGATTTTTGTACATGCAAGATGATACTCTATCACAACTAGTACTGTTACAAATCTGTGCCGCACATAATACTTTCTTTAGCCATGTGGGGCAGTAGAACACCACAACAAAATACACACAGTGTCCCTAATACACAGGCAGCTGAGCATATTGGGCTGATATGGTGGATGTTTTGGCAAAGTTGCTTATTCACCCATCCAGCTGACACAGAGCAGCATTAGCATTCATTTGGAGTCATATATTTGTCCACATGGGAATGTAAGATTTCAGATGAGTAAACCAAAACAGTGAGCTGTTGATGAGCGGAGCTTAAAATATTACCGGAGGGTGAAATATACACACCGTTGCTTTGTTTACATCCTCCTATTTAGGAACCACTGTACAAAATTACCGTTTGTTGACACTCATTAGAAAAACACTTTTTTGTTTTATTTATACATGAAGTGGGTAAATGTAAAATTCCAGTATACAATCTGACATATACAAATTAGATGAATGAAGTTTACACAATTTGCAACACATTCTGAGGCAAAAAATAGTTAACAAAATAGTGCATACATTTAATCTCATTTTATTTTTTTCTGATTTGCCTAGGTAGTGTGTAAATGCTACCTTTTGCAGTTTACCTGCCTCGAAACTATAAGTACCCTCGTTTACAACTATTGACTCAGCTGATGTGGGAACTGTGTCTGGAGATAGACTCTTGATTAGTTTTCACTGCATCATTGTTTTAATTCAGGAAACATCAGTTCTGAAGGGCAACACTGTCTCACAGGGTCTGTCTCACTCACTGCTGTAGTGCC
Organism: Amphiprion ocellaris; assembly: GCF_022539595.1. Lineage (NCBI taxonomy): Eukaryota > Metazoa > Chordata > Actinopteri > Pomacentridae > Amphiprion > Amphiprion ocellaris. Next base: position 16,810,090 of record NC_072766.1, read on the forward strand.
TTCAGTGTCTTCTAAGTGGTCACCATATTGGATTGGGGTCAGAGTGAGGGGGGCAATGATGTCATTCTGATCATATGACTGAAAGACGGAATTGAGAGAGGGAAACGTGACGATCAAATGGAGGGCAGCTGCATATAGAGTGAAAAGGAGAAAAGGAAGTTCAGTAGTGGAAAACATTTAGAGAAAGACTGGATAGCCACAAAAAAAGGTACGATGTAAATCAAATATCTGGAGGCATAAAAAATGTGAGAATGTCCAAAGGGTCTAGCACTATCCAGACTTGGTAATATGTCACATTGTCAGTGCTAAAACTAAATAAAACCAGTTTAGAGCTCACAAGTTAATTTCTACATTTCCAGACACAGATATACTCACACAAACAGCTGCTGTGTTGATAAGCATTGTAACTGTAAAACTGTAAAAAATAATGACAAATACCACTCCTATATTTGCATTAGTATGTTTAGTAGGTCTGTGCCTTCAGGCCTGCTTGCAATTAGTATTGACCTGAACATAACTGACAAATCTTTTTTCTTCATGTGCTGAGGCTAATCTGGAAGAACTAATATTTAACAGCCAAGTTTGTGTGTCTGTGTCTCCTTACAGTCACATTGTCAGGACTTGCCAGTCCCAGTAATGAAAATCATGAAATAGTATGGTAAAGATTAAAGTTAGGATTAAGTAAGGGTTAGCACTTTGTAAATTGTGGTTATGGTTAGGTTTAAGTCACCAGGAAATGAATGTCCTCCGAAGTAACGGAAATGTGACTGTGGGTGTGTGATTATGTGCTCACAATGAATTTGCTTCTTGGGATTTGATTTAATTATACATTGGCACGTTTGAGGTGCCATAATCGTTGTGTGTGTTTTTTTCCTTCATCTCTCTTTCTGTTTGCTAATGTCTTTCTTCCCTCCATAGGCAGTCTGTTGGAGACTCCATATCCTTTCAGCCCTGGGACGAGTCCAGAGCCCACATCCCCTGTCATTCCAGTGCTCAGTGCAGAGACTGTGTATCCCGTCAGCTCAGTGAAACTGAGCCAGAGTGATGCTGAAGTGGACGTTCGTATCTCCAGCACTGGATCAGGTGCCTCCACCACAGGGTCTGTTACCTGCACACATGAACCTTCCTTCACCACGGGGCCTATAGATTCTACTTCACAAACTTTAACCTCAGGCACATGGCCTACCAGCCCAGCTGGGCCTACATGTGTTACAGAAGCTACTGACAGGATAGCAAAAAATACAAACTCCACTACAGAACAACTTACCTCATCCTCAGAGCCCGTCTTCAGCGGTGGGCCCAGATGTACCAAAGGGGCTGCCAGTTCATATGCAGAGACATTTGCATTAACTGCAACAACAGAGACCCCTACGTTCACCACAGGGCCTACAACTACCGGGACAGAATCTGCTTCCACCACAGGACCTATATCTCCAGATTTGGAACACATTACCTCCCGTCCAGTGACCACTTGTTTCTCAGTCTCCACCTGTGCCACAGGGCCTATTCCAAGTCAAGCTCTCCTAGAGTCTCTGGAACAGTTGGCACAAAAAGGAGATGACGGCCGCCTTCCACATTACCTTCACCAGGTAACATGCCTGTCATATATCTGCCCTTTGTCAAATAATGCGATTTGTGTCTCACCACTGTTTGTCATTTTTTTTAAACAGACACTGTTCTCTTAACTGTTATCTTGAAAGATTTTCTTGCTGTGTTTCTGTCATTCTAGTCTCTTTAGCTCTTGCTCTCACTCTACTTATTAAATCACGGGTATCCACACAAACTCATAATCAGAATGGCACTTTGTACCCTAAGGCATGGGTGTCTTCAGTGTCTCTGCACACAAACACAGGCATGCACACAAGTACGCACCAAGGTTCATGCACACTACATAGAAACATACACCCTCAGTGTTTCTTTGCTCGTTCCTCTTTCACACACAAACTTGCATGAAAGAACATGTATGTTTTGGGGTGTGTGAATATTTCTGTCAGTTTGATTTATAAATCCCTTCACCAAGCACACCTGACTGATGCTTACTTCAGGCAAACAGGTGTGTATGTGAGTGAAGAAGAGAGAGAGCAAAACTGCGAGCATCAGGAACAATTTCTAACACATGACATTTTACATTGTACTCAAATACTTTAGCTAATGACAACATAGTTATGGTGTGTTGTGGTTACTCACGAGTCAAAATCTGTTTTGTTTTGTTTTCCCGTTTGGCAGTGTTTTTGCTTTCTGTGTTGATGGTTGATATGGACAGTTATCTGACCACTGCTATTAACTGACTGATAGATATTGGGAGGTTTTTCTATTGTTTCCAAACAATGAGCTTCAAAGAAAAATGTAGTTTTCATTTTCTGATACATTCATATTTCTGTTATGTTTACAGTGGGATGTGACAAACCTAAGTTGTTATGTAGGCTAGGACTACAACTAAGGTTTGTTTTCATTGCCATTATTTTCTTGATTAATGGATTAGTTGTTTGGTGCATAAAATACCAGAAAATGGTTAAAAAAAAAAAAAAAATGATCAGAGTTTTCCAAAGCCCAAGATGATGTCCTCAAATTTCTTGTTTTGTCCCAAAACCAAACATATTCAGTTTATCATCATACAGGAGGAGAAAGACATCAACATTCAAGGAGCTGTAATCATAGAAGTTTTTGTTCTTAAAATATATTCAACTGATTATTTGATTATTCAAATAGTTAATGATTAATTTAATAGTTGATAACCAATAGATCATTGCAGCTCTAATGTAAATGGCTGAAATAAAGCACAGAAGAGGAAGAGGAAAAGTATTTTTGTTGAAAAAAGTAAATTGAAGCTCACCATTACTTGATCCTTTTGGACCCCCATTAAAGGCCTGCCTCACCTAGAGGTCAGTATTACTAAAATAATACTGAAGTAAAGAAAGTGGAATTGATTGTAAGAGCTTCTATTTTTGGAAAAGAATTAATTTCTGACTGGAGAGGGAAAATTTAGTATTTGCTTGGTCACAAAATAGCGGACTGTGTCGAAAATCATAAAACAGAGAAAACGCCATTTTTCAATTTTTGTATATGCATATGTCTTAGGTATTTCACCACTGAGATTTGTATTATAATCTTGGAAAAACAAAAGGAAATTAGGCTTTGTTTTTGTTGTATGTGATGGTGTAACTGATGATTAACCAAAGTTGTTATTAGTTATTTTTTCACTATAAAGTCTTTGGTCTCTAAACCATGTCTGTAAAGTTACCTAGAAAAGCCATTGAGTTGTCGCCACCCCTCACTTCATTAGAAATGCGAGAACCTTTTGTGCCCTCCTTTCCTCCTCCTCCTCCTTCTCTCTCTTTCTCTCTCTCTCTCTGACACACACACTTCTCTTGTTCTGTGATCAGCTGAACAACATGAAAGCGACACTTGCTGAAAAGAGGTAGAGTGCCTACCATGGTCTCTCATTTTTCCTTCTATTAGCTCGCTCACTCTCACTCTCATTTTCACTCTGTTTTTCCTAAATGCAATTGACTTTACAGCTTACCTGCTGCATTATGTCTCTGAGATCAGACTGTGTTTTTCCATGTCATGGTAAATGATTACACAAGTTAGTGCAGCAGTACAGTTACTCAGTTTCAGCTCTGTGTTTTGCTATGTTCAATACTGGGGAACTTTTTACTTCTTTTCTTGTTTTTTTTTTTTAAACGTTTTTGATAGGTCTCGTGTCATGCTGTTGAAGCACTCTACATTAGGATTAGTTTCAGTCTGGTTTTAAATCTCTATTGAGCCAGTTTCCTTGATGGCTTTGGTGACGATTGATGAGATAAAAGCACACATGCACTTTATTAAAACTTGTAATCTGTCTCTATTTCTGCAGATTGCTGAGGCCTTTGTCCTTCATGAAGACTGTATCCTTGAGACCCTTTTAGTGTGTTTGTGTGTGTGTCTTTGTGGTGGGGAACGGCTTTTATTTTAATTGTATGAATTGTGTCATGTACATATCTCCTGTCTGCTGCTCACCTGCTTGTTTCTTTTCTTTGGTTATCCGCTGTTTGTCTTTATTTTTTATGATACATGTACAGTACATGAAAGTTACAGCAGAGGCTTTAATGCCTCACTTTATAATTTTAGAGAGCAAGAGGTAGAACAGACAGAGAATTAGTGAAAATAGAAGAGAAAATACTTAACAGTAAGAGAAAAATAAGCAAAGAATAGATAATCTGAACACGTAGAAGGGTACGTACAGAGTGTGAAACGAAGAGAAAAACGCTGTAGTAGTATCTGCACTGACTTTTACAGAATGCCCAGAGGCTCACAAGGTAGAGAGACAGACGGGAAGACAGACAGGAAGACTGGCACTCAGATTAAAACTCCAATCTGCTTTGATGACATGACAGGAAGGAACCCTCCAGTGTGTTGCCAAAATAATAAACTTGTCAGATCAAAATATGATGATAGGATTTAAAGGTAATTTATGAGTAAATGCTAAAATAATGCTAATTAAAAGTCATATTGATGAGGTAATTTATTTGATTAATTTAAAGTATTGTGGGGACCATCGATATCTATTTTTAAATAGAAATGTAGATTCTGTTTGTCACATATGCGTAGACATTGTTGATATTTTACAGACACATTCACAGGTAGAAACACTCAAATACAAATGCACTCAAACACTTATGCTCAATGAAGATAAAGCATGAAACAGAGTAGGAGGAAGAGACGAGGGTGCGTGAAAGAGAAGCAGAAAGGCAGGAGAGTAAGCTTGAGATTTAATCAGAGGATAGAGGCAGTGGGAGGGAAGAATTGAAAGTCAAAGAGGAGGGAAAGCTAGCTTAGCTACGTCATGCATGTATAGAGGGTTAGTTTGAGAGCGAGAGAGAGAGAAAGCATTGAGCCATTTCAAAGAAGGATTGTGTTTTGGCTGCTCATATCCATAAACATGAGACTGCATCCTGGAGCGCTATCCCCCCTCTATCTCTTTTGGCCTTTACTCTCCTCCACTCGCTCTGTCTCTCTCTTTGATTTTTTTCAGTCTCACTATTTTTCTTCCCTCTACCTCTGTCAGCTGTGATGGTTTGTGAACAGAAAGCCGAGAGAATATTAGAGTTGATACTGTTTATAAATTTGTAAAGCAAACAGTGTATTGTTTGTGTGTATTCATTTATGCATTTCTTAACCCGTTGGTGTTCAGACCAGAGAGCACTATGGTGCGTCCAACTAGAGAGAGATTATCACCAGAGAGTATTGGACAACCTGAATGCACTTCAAGAGCAGTGGGGTAAAACAGAACATACACACATTTTTTTTGGACAATGCAACTAAATGCTTTAACATTTGTTATACAGAGATGACAAACATTTATAGTATTTTTTTTTCTTTTTGAACTCTTACCCAACAGGGAATAAACTGTGACAACGCAGTATACATAATTATTTAGATGCACACACAGAGGCTTAGAGACTGCTATTTCACTGATATTACCTTTGTCAAGTGCCCACGTGCTACTGTCAAGCATAAAATGACTCTACAGTATAACTGCAGTCTCTGAGAGGAGACACAGAGTCTGTAGCCACACTGGTCATCTACTGAAACGTAATAAAATATGTTTAATGTAGTTTTGGTGATCGTATCATGCAAATGCCATCACTTACCATTTAGGATTATGGACTGCATTTGTATTTCTTTTAGAGGACTTCAGCTCTTACAGGCTTTCTCACAGGTAGAACCATGCTTCTCCCTAACTGTATCTCTTTGTCTTCCAATCATAGAGAGTCAGTGTAGAGGGTCGTCTTCTGACCTGGCAACCCAACATCTGGACGCTCTGAAACACATCTGCCAGACGCACAGTCGGTCAGTTTGCGTGTGTGTGTGACTCTTGTGCCTAAAAAACAGGAAGATGAGGGCTTTATAGAATTATTGACCGAAACCCAAGAAATCCCAAGATTAACTTGGACCCTTTGGGCAAGCACTTTGCAAAAGTGGAAAGAAAACATTTTAAAATCAAAATTTTATAGCTGTATATACATTTTGTGTGTGTGCGTGCATGTACATGTGCATGCGCATGTTGTTTGGTAAAGGATGTGTGAAATGTGTCATGTTGTGGGGTATGCTCATTCAAGGGTTGCTAATTAGTCAGGTGAAGTCCATCTTTGCATTTTTTAATATTTAATAGGAAGTCCTCAGTATGTTATACCTGCCGGACGCACAGCTTTTTGCATCATACACACCTGAACATTCTGCAAACTCAGTCAGTTGATATGCGTGCGTGTGAGACCGTGAGCTTATATATCTGGGATTGTGATGAACACTGCAGTGATAGTTTAAACATATGGCTCTTGGCTGTTTCTGCTGCTGCACTTTCAGACATTTGAGCCATCACACTCCTAGGGTTTCACTTTGCTTAACTCACACACACACACACACACACACACACACACACACACACACACACACACACACACACACACACACACACACACACACACACACACACACACACACACACACACACACACACACACACAGACTCACTCACACACTACTTGTAATAGCCAGGGAAATGTGTTCAGGCTAATATTAGATTGGGAGAGTAGAGAAGGGTCAAACATCTTTTGCGTCTTCATTTACTAAAACCAAGACCAGACCTTCAGCACTCTCACCTTCTCACTCTGTCTGTCTTTCTGTCTTTCTTCTGTTTGTAGACCAAGGATTAGAGATGCTGAGGTAAGACATTTGTCACTTTTGGAGCATGTCTATGACAGAGAGAATGTGTATACATGTTAGATAAAGGAGAAACACTGTGTTAAGGTTGTTAATCACTCATCGTGTGTTTATGTTACATGTAAAATATCAAGTTTGGGTATTCCTGATGTTCACTGAATTACCCTTCTTCATGTTCTATAGTAATGTTTAACTTGCACATTATTCAACCATATTGCACATGTAAATGGGGTGGTATAGCACTTCAGACAATTATTTGTGTATTTATTTGTGTGTACAGTCTGGATCTCTGGACTTTTTGAGACCTAAATTTGAAGAAGGTGGCGCATTGCCCTCATGCACCTCAGGTGAGTGTGAACAAGGTGGTCATTCTATAATTTGTGTGCTGTTTGTAGTATTTTGACGAAGGCACACAGAACTACTGGTATGTTGCTGAAAGCTGTTTGACTCAGATTTTAATCTATCGAGGTGAAATGTTTTTTGATAAGACAGTAGGACAAAGTTTATTGCAAATTGATTGTAGGTGCTTTCCATAGTTTGCGTGTGTGTTTCAAAAGGTGCAGTCTTCTGTTTATCTGATCAGACCAGAGGTGGAAGGTGTGAAATACATCCCGTCAGTGGTTTTGGTATATCATACTATTAAAGAGAGCAGTTGGTCAAAGTGAGTGAGTAGTTTTACTTGCAAAAATATGCCCATGCCTACACACTTAGCAATGTGATGGACTGCAAGGATAAGGACTTTATCAGATCACGAAAACCTGTTTAATTAACCAACTGCACACTGCTGGTACTTTCCAGTCCTAATGTAGAAGCAATGCAATCAGCAGTCTCACTAAAAGACAGAAAAAAATATGTTTTGTAAAAATAATAGCACTGTAACTGCTTTTATATGTTTCTACATATTTACAAAGGTAACATCAAAATTAACTTTAATGGTAACTTCACGTCTTTACGGTAATTATTGGGGTTTTACTTTAGTGGATTTCTATGGTTTGCTCTTTGCATTGGCACAATTAAGAAGCTTGTTATACAATGTTGAAAATAAGAGCACTTTCAAAATATATTTATATGCAGGAGAGTGGTGTTTTTTTTTCTGGTTGGTACTTAATATGTTAATAAGCTACTGTACATACACAAGTTTCTGGCAATGGAAAATCAGATTAGTATATTCTTTTTTTGTGCTCCTTTGTCCAGCTCATCAGGTTGAAGGAGGGATGGAGCAAAGAGCCGACGACCCCTCTTGTCCAGTCATACCCTCTGTTAATTTGCCTGATAGACTCAGTTCCCCTGAGATCTCAGAAAAGGCCAGGGAAGACCCAGACAGTTTCCATGGATCCCAGCTGACTGACAAACAAGGCAACGACAGAGAGGGAGGGGAGGCAGAAAAGGAGGTGGGATACACCATTTCAGTCCTAGAAAATGGACTGCACCCCTCTCCAGCTAGAGGAATGGATCAGTCCAACCCTGCAGAGCAGCAGGGAGAAGATTTAGGTCCAGCACAGGAAAAGGAGGCAAAAAAGGAAGAGGAGGAAACGGATGTAGAGGAGGCAGTAGAAGCTTTAGAGATGGAAGATGATGGTGAGGAAGAAGAGGAGAACAAGAAGATGAAAGAAAGAGGCTCTCATTTTTCTCAGACAACTGTCCGAGTGGAGACTCTGGTCAGTGGAGCAGAGTTTGAGGCACAACCGCTGCACCAGGATGCTTCAGCTCCGGAGATGCTACATGAGGACAGCCAGGTATCAGATATCATATTTTTGGACTGCATAAGTTGCTCTAATTTTAGCTTTGAAGATATTTTACCAGAAAATATACGACACAGTCACTATCTGTCAACCTTATCTGAGTTCTGAGTTTGATTTGTTTTCTGACATCTCGACTTATTTCACTAGTATCTAGCATCTTTTTTTTTCTTCTGTTGATAACATATGCATTGCTTCGATAGCTTATGGTGGCTAGGTCCTTTTTTTTTTTTAAATCTTGGGAACAATCACAAACAGCAGCAACAACAGCAAAGTTATTTTGCACAAGCTTTGAAAGCTGCAGTCAGAACAGTGTTACAGCAGTCCATTACAGAGAAGAGGAACAAAATAGATTACTGTTTCCGTAACTGTATGTCGATAAGCAAGTTATGGCTGTATTCCATTATCGCTGCAGGAGAACACTAAAACCTGCCTGCACCAGGAGACACACCTTCCTCAAGAGACTCATATGAAGCAGCAGGAAGAACATGTGGAGGAGGAAGAAGAGGAGGAGGAGGAGGAAGAGGAGGAGGAGGAGTATGAAGTAAGCCAGGCTGACATCATTAGAGAAGCTCCTTCTTTGGACGACATGGCAAAACTCATCACTGTAGAGGAGGTATGTATTCTGTGATACCTTTCTCAGTATAGAGAATAACCTTGCCAGACTTTTCTTGTTTATGATTAATTGTGTAATGTTGATTTAATTTGTTGGATATTTATCCATGTTTGTTCAGACATTTGTATGAACGCTGGTCTGCATTCAGAGCCTAACATATTCTCGTAAAAAAGAAAAAAATGCCACACCTGTAAACTCTAAACATGTTTACATTTAAAATTCTAGCTTACAATTGACAGTTTGATAACTATTTTAAGTTCTCTGTCTGTATCTACCCATCTAGGTGCTCTATAATGGAGAGCAAGTTGCTGTGCTGAAGCAGCCCTAATGACATTACCTAACCATTACTGTGATACCCAGGATGGATTTTGTTTTGTGGATATAAAAGCCAATTTGACATTTAACTCTTCTATAATGAGACAATACATGATGTAGAGCTAGCCTGGGAGATGTGGTGTAGGCACAGTAACTGTGGTAGTTGGAATTAAAAGGTAATTTTGCTTTTTGTTTTGGATCTCAGCAATGACTCCTCTTAGCAGAACTTAAATATGTCTTAACTCAAAGGGCGTTTTCTTAGGTTTTTTTGTATTTGTTTGAAGACATTGTCTTATTGGTCCAACGCTCGTTAATAGAAACAATTTACTTACGAAATTCAAACTGAGAACACTGCATCTGTAGTGCTTATATGTAAACATGAAAGTTAATAATTATCTATGACAAGTCAGTTGATCGTTTTTACATATGTGCTTCAGCTCAACATAGTAAGAGGTGTGACTGTAAATCCCACCCTTTTGAATGACTTCATTATCATTACATGCTGCAGTGATAACCAAAAGTATTGCTGGATGTGTCTACCACCACTTGGCCAAAGTACATTTACCATCGTAATCTGTATTTCAAGCACTTATGTGTGGCACCTGCTGTTGTTCACGATATAATTTCCATGACTCCTGACATAGAGTAGCGGTACCTGGTACTGCCTAACAGTTAATAGTTGGATGAAGTATTGATAGAGTGGTACAAAGTTCAGTACAGTGCATTGTGGTGTGCTGCCACCTGGTGGACATGCATAAAGAAACGCAACTCCAAAATAATTTGTTCCCAAAAAAAGGCTGTCAAAGTGGTGAAGAATAGCAGGTAAAATTGGATTTGATGTCCTGACCACCTGTCTGTTTTATGTAAAACTGCTATCTGCTCCAGATTGCAAACACTTAGTACCAAAATTTATGAATTGCATTACCAGTCCTGTCTCTTCAGTCTTCATTCGAGAAGCCAGCGATTTAGATTCAGAAGTCTCAGCAGAGTTCTAGGAAGAGGCACCGTCATGGGTTCATTGCTTTTCTGTTTACGTTCGGTACAGACTAATTCATTACAAGGTGATACATAGGCTGTATTACTCAAAAACAACATTGAACTGCATCTTCCCATTACTACTGTCTCAGTGTTAGAAGTGTTGCTCAACTTTTTTGGTTTTGCCCGACACTGTGCAACTTTTTGACTGCAATTTTCAAATGGCTCTCAGACTTTGAGCACAGCCAGAGGACCTTTGGATGCTCTTCAGAGATGTTTAAACTTCTATTGATTGGTCTGCACCTAGGAATGGTGATAATTAAGAAACTTTTTCATCTGGACCTAAATATCCGAATGTTTGGTCGTGACGGTATCCGAATATTTACCTTGAGATCCGAATATTCGGATTCCATTATTTATTTATTTTCCATCCATCCATCCATTATCTATACACCGCTTAATCCTCACTAGGGTCGCGGGGGGTGCTGGAGCCTATCCCAGCTGACTAGGGCGAAGGCAGGGGACACCCTGGACAGGTCACCAGTCTGTCACAGGGCTACATACAAAGACAAACAAGCACTCACACATTCACACCTACGGGCAATTTAGAATAATCAGTTAACCTCAGCATATTTTTGGACTGTGGGAGGAAGCCGGAATACCCGGAGAAAACCCACGCATGCACAGGGAGAACATGCAAACTCCATGCAGAAAGATCCCGGGAAAGCCGGGACGCGAACCAGGGATCTTCTTGCTGCAAGGCGAAAGTGCTAACCACTACACCACTGTGCAGCCCTTATTTATTTTCCAATATTTTAAAATTGATTTGATGGTGTAAGCAGAAATAATGTTTATGCAGATATCTGAGTCTGTGGTAACATTTCTTTATTTTTTTTCCTCAGATTTCTCCTGCTTCTGGCCTGGTGTCCATATTAAAGAAGCGAAGCGTTTGTGTGGACAGAGAGAGTGTGTCTGCCAGTTTAGAGCCCCGACCTGAGAAACTTACTGCCAAAAGACGCGTCCGTTTCAAAGTTCCTGATGACAGTTATGAGCATGGTATGTTTGTATGGTTGTTGCCTCCAGTTGGAGATCTGTATCTCTTCATAAATATGACATTACCAAATTGCTTCACTATAAGTGGAATAATTTGTAAACCTGGAAGGGTCAACCTACACTGCCTGACATTGTTCAAAATAATTAATAAATTCTAGCAATTTCCTGAGCACATATTAATTTGCTTCTTATCTCTTTTCTCTGTAGATGTTGGCGGTGGGGACTCGTGCCTGCTTCTCTTCCTGCTTTGTCTGGTTACTGTAGTGATCAGCGTGGGTGGCACTGCCCTTTACTGCGCTTTAGGTGATGCCCAGTCCTCAGTCTGTCAGGACTTTTCCAGAAATGCAGACTTGTACATTGGGCAGATACAGCGTGGGATAGCTCAGATCCAACACTGGTTTACCCCCGGCTCATAGCAGAGATGTCAACAGTGTGGAACCTCTTGTCTTTGTGTTCATCACTATAGGTTCCTGCTACTTCCTGCGGCAATGTTTTCTAAAGGTAATGATGCCAGGAATGAAGGACAGTTGGGATCTGGAAGCCTGCTCTACTCCATTTTTAATGCTCTTTGAAAACAATTCCAGGGTTCACTTAAAGTCGTAGGTCTGATGTCTCTTTATAACACTAATCTGTTAAGGGAAAAGCAGTGCAGAGAGAGAAGCAGACTGTAAAATGGAGCTTTGTCCATTTACTATAACAGAAGACGAAGAACTGACCTGCACTGCTCTTGAGCTGGACCTGATTTAATAAGTTATAAAATCTCAGCTAGGTTTAGAAATTTCTATTGTGACCAAAGTGTCACATTGAGCCAGTTAAGAGCTGCGATCTAAGTTTCACAGGTCAGTCAACCATGACCGGATACTAACTCACTGACCCACACTGGCCTCCAAGAATACACTCCCTCTGTTAGGTATAAGAACAAAGTAAGAACAGCTGCAGCATGTGGAAATATAAGAAAATATACATATAATGTATAGTTTGTTAACTAGGGAGTACATAGATGCTCTGTCCATACACTGCACAAATGGAAAGAGGCCTAGTGGGAATTTTACAAACTGCTGCAACCACTGGTGTTGCTTTTATTGTCAACTTTTTTAAATAACAAAAGAAATTTTAAAATGATTAAACCATTATGTGGTCTTGGAATGAAATCATAATGTCTTAACCATGTCTTAAACTTTTTAATGAATGTTTGGAGTTTAATGGTAAACTTTAGGGCATCTGTATATCATCAGAAGACATTGAAAGGGTTATTTTGGTATTTATACTGTAGTAACTGAGCTGCCAATAGAAAACGGTCACATCAAATATGTTTTATGGGGGAAAATAACATAAATTTAACTGCGTATCACAACCGAAATCTTTACTTACGCATTGAATTTGAAATGAGCAGTTGCTGAAGAGCTCTTTATCAGCTTTACAGCAATGTTCTATAGGTGCTTTCCCCCCTGCACACATTTGACATGAGTGTCCTGTTGCTGCTCTCTTCTGTATAACTACCAACAATACGTCTGCAGTCAGCTGACATGGCTGCAGCTAGAGGCGAAATGTCTAAACTATCCATTTATGGGTTTCACTGAGCTAAAGCTAGCTTTGTGTAGCATATGCAACATGTACAGGAGACAGTGCATCTCTGTATATATTATCAAAAGAATGTTTATCATGTTGCACATAAGACTGGTACAGTTTTTTTTAAAGATATTGCAATATTTCTACAGGCATTATTTTGTTGGTCCTAAACACAGGCTTGGCATCAGAAACAAAATATCCATATCCAGCAAATGTTTGCACAGACCACTTAAGCGGGTGTAGGTATGGGATATTTAATTAATGAGAAATTTATGAATAATGTTGAAGACAATTACTCAGTGTACGCAATCAGTACTGGCCTTGATGTTGATGGGATCATTTGAAGCACTACCTGCCTGTGTGTGTGCTGTTTTTAGGGATTCTGGACATCATCCTCTGTCTGTGATTGTCAATGTTTTCTATCTGATTTCTCCAAAATAGTTAAGCAGCTAAGAATGATTTTTGTTAGCTCTTGGTCTTCCTTGATAATCATCTAGGTAACATTTGCCATTTTTGTTAATTGTGTCCAATGTGTTTACATCGGTTGAAATTTTAATCCTGGTTTGAAAGGGGAAGGACACTTTCTCTGAGGGGACTGATTTCCTTATGAAAGGAAAAAAAAATCTGTCCTGAAAAAAGGCAAAAAAAACAAGCCTTTATTCTTGCACCAGTGCTTTAACTGTTATTTATACTCATTGTAAATCAAGTTTTAGTCTTAACTGAGCTCATTTTACAGCTTAATCTCACTTTTTGCCTTGTGAGACATCTGTGCTTTTGTGTTATTTCAACATTTGCAACGTTTGGTGTCCCGTTGATTATTTTTCCTTTCATTTGCTGTTGTAGTGGTTTCATGAAACGCGCCCTAGAAAATCCACATATCCCAAAAAAGTCTAAAATGTCAGAAGAGAACAAATCTCTATTAAAGAGGATAAATTCAAGTGTCCTACCCTACCTATGCATTGCTAACAGATAACACAGTATTATCTTTCTCACATGATGCATCATTCACAGAAACCTTATCATTTGAGATATGAGGATTTTCAGGGACATAAGGAATAGCAGATTCATTCTTGTGTTTATTTGCACGTGTCGTCTGGCTGGTTCAGATGATGATCACTCAGAAAACCTCTTATTTAATCTTTTGGATGAATTTAATTATTTATAATACTAGGGATGTCAAGTGTTAAGTGGTTAAGAAAACCGATTTCTTCAGTTGATTGTTGTCATCTTATATCAGATAGGTTTTTCATCTTGTGTCACCATTGTTCTGAAGAAGGCTTAGACAGAGACATGTATTTCTCACTTTAAATCCCAACTCTTGTTACCACCATCACCCAGGCCATCGTTACGGGTTGTTTTGTTTCCATCCATTCACCCCTTTTAGTTCCTGGAGATGATTTGAAACTTGTGAGTTCTCAGTATCATCGTCCTTACACAAAAGATGTCGAAAGGTAAATTTTTCTTCCATTGCATCTGCATGCATAATATGTATTGTTGTTTCTTTTTCCCCAATTGTTTTTCAGCTAAACATTTGAAACAATGAATGGAAAGTCATGATTTCCGTATGTTGATCAGTTCTGTGTACCACTTATCAGCCTGAAAAAGATGTTTTATGGGTCATTTATTTTACTTTGTTCTAATGAAATGTAACAATGAGAGGAGGTTTTTATTTTGTTTGTTGATGTTAAAAATCACCATTTCCCTGTGATGTCTCATGTTAAAGACCTTTTAAAAGAGTTGTTTGTGAGCCTCCATTCTGTCTCTTTTGCATCATTACTGAGTGGTGTTTTTGCCCATACAGCTCATGCTAATGGGCCTGTATTTAGATATCTTAAAGCATATATCCAAAATTTCCCAGATTCAGTTTAAATATTGGTGCAGGATTAGTTCTGTAAGCCACTTTGTGAATGTTTGTGTCAATCTTGTTGCAGTGCATTTAGTGGGGATGGCATAATTTTGCAGTAAAGATAAGTCTTGCCATCAGCAGCCCAGTTGATGTGCAATATATGTTAAGGGTTTTTGTTTGGCAGAGAAGAAAGCCACATGAGGAGGACATAATAAGTAGAACCCAACTGGTATATTGGTCAGCTAATGTGAATAAATGGTAGTTTACTGACAATAATTACTGTGGAAATCTGAGACAACTTACAATATTAGAATTGCATTCAAAAATATGATAAAGTATCCAGTTTGCAAAAACCACCCATGTGAGCATGGAAGTAATAACTTGTGGTCACTGGGATAAACTCACTAAGCATGTAAGTCTCGTATTTAAGTACCATTTAAAAATTCATTTTCAATGAAATATTAAAATTTTATGTTCATTTATACTTCTACTCCACTACTTTTATGAGGGAAATATTGCATTTTTTACTTCACTACATCTATTTGGCAGCTTTAGCTACTTTTAGGATGAAGATTTTACACAATTTCTTATTGAATGTAAAAATTAAACCAGCGATTTTCAACATTTTTGCCCTCTGATGTCTTACCAACAGCAGTGTAGTCAGATTCAGATGTCTGTAAATTGTTAAGATCTATACCATATTGTGATATTTCCTTCTGTCAACTTTGCACGTGGTTTCACTTCAACAAAAGCTCACATGATCTAATGTCTTACCAATATTCTAAGATTTAAAAAAAGGTCCAAAAACTGAAATCAGATTTGTGAATCAAACTTTGCTTTTCTTCCTTCCTTTTCCTCAGATTTATTTGGTGTCCCTGTGTCTAATAGGATGTAAAAGTAGTTCAAACTAGCTCGATCTGCAGCAGATACAATACTAACATGCTGCTGACACAGTGATGCTGTAGTACTAATTCAGCATCATGCTTAATAATTAAAGAACAAACTAATACTTTTGATACTTTAACTACATTTTCGTGCTAATATTAATGTACTTTTCTAATATCTTTTAAAAGTAAAATATTTTCAGCTTTCCAAAGCTTCACAGCATTTCAAAACCGCCATCTATGTATATTTTTCATAACTCATTCTAAGTCGTTTCTCACTTTTACTTGGACAATAAACGTTGCGTACGTGAGCGTGACGTCATGACGCAGCGTCCATCACGGACGTAAATACCGCTCGGTTCACGTGGAGGGAAAAGCGACGATGGCACCGAAGCTGGAGCGTTTTGTGAGCCCCGGGAAAGGTAACGGACTGCGGGCCGCGGCCAGCATCAGGAGGGGAGAGCTGCTGGTGTCCACCGAGCCGCTGGCCTGCTGTGTGTCCAAGAAACTGGTCAGAGAGGTCTGCCACCACTGCTTCACACGGTGAGACAGCAGCTGCTCCGAGCTGCTAGCATCATGTCAACAACACAAAACGCTGCTTGGTATCATTGAAGCAGAAAGTCTGTGCGTAGTATGTAGTAGTCTGTGTAGCTGCAGTGGAGGTTGGAGTAAAAGACTCGCTGCTTGTCAACACCCTGAGTAGATAAGTAGATTAAACCCACACCACACTTTAGCTGTGATAGTTTGTCTAGCATAGAGTTTGTATACAGGCTGTATATGCTGGAAGTGTGTGTGGTTAGTGGTCTAGTTTTCTGCCGGTTAAAGTCTACATCAGTAGAAGCACCTAATTCTTCAAATAACCACGAGATGGCAGCAGGACTCTGTCATGGAGGCACGGGGGAGACGTGGAATGATGCGAGCAGATAAGTTCATATTTGAAACAGTCATAGAGCTGACAATAGTAAAATATTATTTAAAACATCATCATTACTCATCATGATCATCTGGAGACCTCCCTGTTAGCATTTTTTTTCCGCTCACATGACTGACAGACAAAATAGTCTCTCTCTCCCAGCTTTAACTGGCTGTCTCCAGCTCATATCTAGGAATCAGGTTGTAGTTTAAAGATTAAACCATCCCAGCATGCAGACGATGTTATGTAGAAGGGCTCTGTAAAACTACAAATGACAGGTTCTCTGTGGGGCTGCTGGATTTTGGTCAGATGGTTTATTATCCCCTTGTTTGGTTAAATGACAATATGCACCACTCATTGATGCACAATATTATCAGATACCATCAGCTAATGCATTGCCTAATGGTGGGTCCTGCTGTAATGCCTTATTTTGAGGCCCTGCTCTTGTATGATGCATGTTCCTAAATTAATTTGTCAGTGGGGTTAATCAGGTTACCACACAGCGGACTTGATATGTGCAAAAAGAGGGTTAATGTGAGCCCTTCAGCACATTTTAACATTGGACTACCCAGATATGCATGTCTCATTGTATCCATGAGCCTTTTCTTAGCTGATTGTCAACATTTGTATAAAATTACATAATATTGTAATGGGGGTTTCTATTTTGTTTGTGTGTGAGATATACAGTGTGTCCATTGTCTGCATTGGTGTGATGATTTATCTTGCGTTCCATTTCATTTGCTGATGATATTTGTCCGGCTCGGTGCTTAATGGCAGCACTGCTGCTTTCTTGATTGCAGCCAAACCCACTTTATCTGACTAAATAGATGGATGTGAACTTAATGATGCTCATAAGGAGGGAGACAAGTGCACAGATTTCTGGTGCAGGACTGCAGAGAGAATAAAGGGTAAATTATATACACTACATATATGAGGCTTAGTGGCAAATGGAAGATGATTAATGGGAGCAGTTATTGCAGACATCCTCTGGGAGAATATATAGATGTAGCTCATGTCCACTTCTAATTGTCTAATGAATTTATTAGAGAGTGTAATCCCTCTTTTTTTAACTTCTCTTCCTCCACTCAAAACGATTATCTCTTCTGTTCTTGATCCTTTTTGTGTAGCCTTATGTAAGCACTGAAAAGAAGTGAGTTTAAAAGGTAATAAATGTGTGGTGCGGTATGTGATGATATTTACAGATCATTTGTTGTTTTCATGAAGTGGATTTAGAGGATATTGAAGGTTAGGCAGACGGACAACCTCTGATCTGTACTTTAAGAGACATAAGAGGAAGAGTTAATTAGAGAATACAGCTGATGAGTAAAAATCAACAGCGTTCAGTGTGTGTTTGTGTTAAATATGGTGGTGGTTTCTAACCTTCTTTATTTGTGCTGTGGATTATACTGTCCCTAGCATACCAGCTGTGGTTGCGTACTTTGTCTTTTCCATATACACAATAACAAAAAAAACAAAAAAAAACAAGGCTGCACAGATGCTCTGAAAAATGATTGTGTTGAACTTTTTTGTTTTTTATATAGAAAATGAAAAGTGTAATATTTATTGAATGAGCCCAGTGGTGGTCAGCTTAGACCAAGCAGGCCTCAGGGGTTGCAGTACACTGGCTGAAGTCCTGGTTATAGTTCTGATTTGTCCAGTTTTCTTGTGCAGAGATCAGCAGTGAACTTGATCTGTATGTCTCCACACATTATTATAACATTATATTTTTGTGAGTAACATTGTTTAGTTGTTGCAGCCCTTACATTGCTGCTCCTTATTGTTGGTCTTTGTTGTTGCTCATGGTTTTAGTATTGCAGCTTGAATAAAATGCTGTACTTGAAATTTGCCTGGGTTTAGTGTTAGCTGAATTGCTAATTAATTTCATTGAGATGCAGAACCTAAAGCTGCAATCTTCTAGGAATTATTGTGCAACCTAAAAGCATACATACATAGTAGGGATCCAGTGATTATCTTTTTGGGTTATTATTCGATCAGATATTTAGCATTTCAGCATTTTTATTGCTGTGGCTCTGATGCAGCTACCTTTCTATCTGTTGTCAACATTCTGTAGTCACAAGCAACGTCTCGCCCACAGCCCTGTCTGATCGGTTACTTGTCTTAAATAAATGCCTATTAACACTCAAATGTTGAACAGTTGTCTTTTAATTAAACATATATAAAACATAAAGACACAAAAGCCTTTCAACAGCGTTTTGTGGGGGAGTTTGGGTTTTTGCAAATGTTGACACTTTGAATTGCATTTTGATTACAAATGTATTGGTTCCAAATACTACTCATCTGTGTCAATAATGCACAATATTGGCTGATTGGTGTATACATGCAGACGTGTATATTTATGTATTTAGCATTATTGCTCAAACAGTTTCAATGAGTTAGTCATTTATTAGAAAAAAAATCACAAATCTTTGCTGGTTAAAGCTTCTCAAATGAGTGTGAGTTGCCTGAGAGCAGCTGCTGGTTATTACTGAAAGCATACATACGTGTTTTGTTGTGTTGCTCTAGTGTGTTGTTAGGAAAAAATAAAGAACTGCCTCTCCACAGCACACTCCTCGTTTAGCATACAACTCTGTGTGCTAAATGAGGAGCGGTCCATTTCAACTTAACTGGGACACATCCCTTTCTTGGGCTTCTGCCACATCACTGTCTTGTTAAGCACAGAGCGTGCCATCAGAGTATAGAGTCTAGTTGTCAAACAGCAGTCACAGTCAATGATCTGTACATGTGGCACTGCAGCACATCCACTTTATCCAGGAGTAATGAAGTTAATGTGGGTGAGGGGACCATTCTCTTCCCTCAAACCGTCCAAGTGCTGCTGAGAGACGTGCCTTACCTCAAACTGCTGTGTGTGTTTCCTCTTTCAATTACTGGAACGTAAGATTAGTCATTTTGTCTGGCTAAAGAATAGATAACAAAGACCCTGCAGAGATGTAAATGTGGATAATTACAGCTACATGATTTAATAGCAGGACATTTATTCTCTCTCATTTAGATCTATTCCTCAAGATGCTTCTTTCCCACGCTGTTAGTCATTTAAAACTAGACTGTGAGACAAGATGAACATGTGTCCGTCACAGACTTATATACAAATGCTATATGAAATGAAAGCATGTTAATTTAATAAGTCATTTCACCACTTTAAATATTAGGCCAGTTTTGAATAGAAATTGTTGGATGGCAAAAATCCTCCACAAGCACCAACACTTACTATTTTCTGCTTCAACTCAAGATTCCACTGCTTCTGTAATGCCTAGTAGTCATAAAACCTTTAGGTGTGATGATGTGGTTTGTAAAAGAAGATATCATGATGCCTTGGAACAGTTGCATATTGGTAGATCTGTAATATGGAGATGTCCATTTAATTTCACCACACAAAAGCAAGCTGTTTGGTTGTTGTGATGCCTCGGTGGACCAGATGACGTCCGTATCAGCCATAGTACACGTGAATCTGCCAGTCTGCTGGTGCACCACTTTGGTTCACAGAGAAAGATCTCAACAACTATCTGATGGATTGCTGTGAATCTCTGTATCAACATTCATGATCCCCAGAGGTTGAATATAACAGACTTTGGTGATTTTGTGACTTTTCCTGTGGCGCTGTCATTAGGTCAGAATTCCAGTTTGTCCATTTCTTTTTCTTCATGATCAGTCTCTTGAAACTCTTCAGTTACTCGATGTTTGTTTGTCATTAGCAAATGTTTACACAATAGCTCCCTAAATTATGATGGTGAGCATTATATGTACATAAAGCTAGTATATGTGGGCTTGTAGAAGTGGCAAAAAAGGCTAGATTTTGAAAGCAAACACAGCTAAATCAACACAACCTTTATCTTCAGGTTTCCCTCCAGAGCCACTTCTGCAAATCACATGAATGCTATCTGAGTACTAATGGAGGATGAATCCACAACAGAGAACGTTATTGGGAAGAAGACAACGGTGTCTTACATGTCTAAAACCACACAAAAAGGCTACATCAACACTTCTGCAAAAATCCTTGTTCAAAGCTAATATAGACAGATGTAAATACCATCAAATGACACTTGTTTACAGCTAGGGTACAATGCAGACAGACAGTAAACATTAACACAAATATGTGTAAGCATTCCCTAATCATACTGGAGGAGGACTTAGACCACAAAAAGCACTAAAAAACTTACAAATACACAACTAGAAGTGATTATCTGGCATATTTAGCTGGGCGACACATTGCAGGTTTATGTGGAACTGTAAAATGTGGCAGCCATTCTTTTGCTATCTGCTCACTAGCTCTAGCAATGTGTCCTCCTAGTCTTGAGATGACTTACAATGGGTACATGGGCAGACTCCTTCATTGTCAGACAGGCAAGTCGACCTGTGAGCCGAATGCAATGATTTTTACTGGCCTGTGGCTGCCACAGACAACAGATTTTTTTTCTTTTTTATTATTAGAGCACTTGATATATTGATTGTTGTCTGGATGTGAAGACAGTTTCAAAAAATACAATAACAGATGCTTCTGGAATACATTGCATACCCTTGTCTTTAACATCAACATTGTCAAGGGCTGTAATTTATTTCAAAGCATATTCTCTCAGGGCAGTTAGTATGGCTCAGCACTGCTAGTCAGGGTCCAATGTGATCTTTGCCCGAAATTAGCTTTTAGCTCTGTCCACACACGTCAAAAGATACTGTATGTAGGACTCCTGGCTACAAGCTTTAACATTGTAACCTGACATGTGTTCAATACCTCAAAAGACATATTCACACCCTCACGCAGAAGATACAGTTATAACAACAGAAATCAATAAAAAATTAGAGAGCTTATGCCTCCACTGAATTCCATTATTTTTCCATGAGCTGTGGGCGAGCAGAGGTGTGCTTGTGTGTGTGTGCGTGCGTGCGTGCGTGCGTGCGTGTGTGTGTGAGGTGGGTGTAGAATAAGATGGAGGCCATGGGTCACACTCTGATTGTGTTTTTGAGATATTGAATAAGTGTTGAAGCTACATCTGCTTGGCCTGCGGCCGACACACATCAGACCGGGTGTCAGAATCTTTTATTGATCTTGACATTAGTGAAAGACCTGTCAGTTGTGTCGGTGTCACAAAAACAGTTGTTGAACGTTCAGCTTGCACAGACACACACTCGTAGGCAGAGATTGGTCTCAGAGATGTGAAGTGTGCTTTTCCTGTTTTCACTAAAACACAATTAGTCTCACAGCATGCCTGAGTGTTGAAGAATGTGTGCAAGTGTGCAATTATTTGTGTGACTGTCTCATTGTGAGAACGGAGAGATATACTTTATGCTCGAGTGTGTGTGTCTGTGTGTGTGTGTGTGTGTGTGTGTGCGCAGGAAATGAGCAGGTGGTGGGGGGGGCATCAAAGCTGAAGTTAATTACAGGCCTTGAAGGCTGTGTGTAAGTAATGAGTGATAAATACTGAGAGAGCACACACACACACACACACACACACACACACACACACACACACACACACACACACACACACACGCACACGCATGCACATAAGCATGTCACACAAGCACATAGGCACACACATCTCAGCAGGATCAAATTGCCAGAGGTCAACAAACAAACAACTATTAAAGGTTCTCAGACTCAGAGAGAGAGCCGGGGAGGCTGAGATAATGGGGGAAACAAAGACAGAAAAAAAAGAAAATATTTTTTGTTAACAGAAGAATAGAAGAATTGCTTACCATTTCAAATGGCACAAATGCAAAATGAAGCCGCATTTTGAAATGCAGCCACATTGCTTGCTAATTAATTAGAAAATATGGCGTAGCAGTCTCTTTGGCGTCAGTGTTTTCCACCATGTATCATGTAAATTGTTTCTATTGGAAGTCTCACACAGTTGGAGCTTTGTATCATAACTTTACATACATTAACATCTATTAATGTAAATCCTGTTGTACTGCACACCTGTCTGATGAGTTCATACTTCAGCTGTGTTATGGTTGTGAGGACTTGTGGTGACTGTCTGCTAACAAGGTATGCTGTGAAATATCCCAAATATCTGACTCTGGGTTTCCTCTGTTGGTTGAACCTCTTGCAAAAATGTTCATCCAGTGTAATAAATGGAATGAGGGTGGACATGATATATTTTAACCCCTCCTCTGTGAGTTTTAGTCATTTAAAATGATAGTCTACTGTATTGGCGTTATGTACTTTTTTTATATGCAAGTTTGGGATTGTTGTGAAATTATTTCCTGTTTAATAAATAGTCTAAAATAGTTTAGTTCAAAATAAACCTTAATCTCCTGGCCTTTATTAAAAAAAGGTAATTTACTAATTGTCAGTAATTATCGATCATATCAACTGAACATAAAGATTTTATTATGATAAATTTTGCAACTACCACGAAATAACTGTTGAGCTTGAGATATTGCTCTTCTGATGTATTTGGGCTTGTCCACTATGTGAATGGATCTTCCTGTTGTGTTGTTTCTTCATTTGCTGCCATACTGCCAAGGCACCCTCCGTAATTGTTGAGCAGCACAGTCCTTGCCAAAATATTAAAAAACAAAAAAACTAATTTCGGTGTTTGGTGAAATATGGCAAGTAATTTGTTGTAGATTATTAACTTTAGAAAATATGGACATTGGAGCTTTGCATAGGATTAAGATCACAGAAGACGTCAGCAGTTAGTACAAATAACCAGAGGTCCCTCGATAATACTGATCCTGTCTGATTCAGACTACAGTGATGGACTTGCCTCGAAACTGTAAATGAAAGAAAAAGAAACTCCAGAGAAAGATGCAAGAGACACAACACAGTCTCTGTAGGATGCCTCAAACAAACACACACAAAGTCTAATGGTTTTTTTCTGGGTTTGACAGACCAAAGAAGAGCTCAGATGTGTTTTGGGTTTTTTTTTTTGCACTCAAGCCGTATGTGTGTTTGGTTTTAGCGGCAGGGCAACATTTACTCTGTAAGATGAAGTCTTTATGTTTGACACCAATCTCTCACTCAGTGTCTCTTTGGACCACACACACACACACACACACACACACACACACACACACACACACACACACACACACACACTGCAGAACAGTGCAAGCAACAAAAAACAAAACATCTAAAACTTCTGTCTTATTTATGGGGCGAAACTTTTGATTGAAAGTTAGCTGATCCGGTTTCCATGGGGTCTTAAATATTTCAAAGAACATAACATTGACAGGCAGTTGACTTGTCAGTTTTGTTCTAATTTCAGCTTGATGTAAATGCCTGTTTGTGGGAAGCAACAAAAAGTAAGAACAAGGCAACAGCAGATGAGGCAGAGCTCGCAAATCATGACACTGCCTTTTGAGTCAGTCAGTATAAATATATAATGTTGAACATGGAATACAGGGATGGGATGCAAATCCTGTTTGTTTTTTTCCTTTATAGTCAGTGTGAAATAGACAAACAAATCATAGCACAGAGACTGAGATTATGTCACAGATTTTTCTCGACTGTGGACCCAAAATAGTTTATATATTTTTTTTTTCTTTTTTTTGTGTGTGTGTTTATGGTACTATACAGCAATAGATGAGGGAGACTCAGGAGTTTGCTCAACATTTTTGCCTTGTAGTACTATTACGCATTTGATTTTCAACCTGTTTGTGCAGTCAGGATTAATTCATCACAGACAACCAATGGACAGATTTTACAGAGGTTTGCTGTAGCCAG
The DNA here is from genome assembly GCF_022539595.1 of Amphiprion ocellaris. NCBI lineage: Eukaryota > Metazoa > Chordata > Actinopteri > Pomacentridae > Amphiprion > Amphiprion ocellaris. The sequence continues at coordinate 16,834,386 of NC_072766.1, forward strand.
ATACCGATGGACGCGCTGACCTTGTGTGTGTTCATGACTAATATCAGATCTCCACAGGAAGTTCATTTTATCTTCCTCCAGCCTTCCTCCTTTTCATGCCACCTCTGCATTTTAATTTGTCATTTGCTTTTAGCTTTAGCTTCAGGGTTTGTCTTATCTATAGATGATTTTAGTTTCTGTAAAATGTCAGCATTGCTGCTGATGTTTTTCCACACACACTGACACGCACGCACGCATGCATGCACACACAATTATATTGTATATTGATTGTCATTATTTTGTTGAAATCTGTCTTCACTTTGATGTGAAGGAGTCCTCTTTTTGTAAATTCTTGTGTGTTTTTGTGTGAGTTCTTGCAGAGATTTGGTTGGATTCACTGTTAGACACATACAGATAAATTGGCATATTTTGGGGTTGAAACATAAAAGCAGTTAGGTTGGTCTCAGTGCAGCAGCTTGTTTTCTCACTGAGAAAACACTAAATTTTTAGACAGGGAATATAGAGGGTGTGGAGGTGGTGGGGGGTGATAGAAGTAGGGATTGACCGATATGGGCTTTTTAGGACTGACATTGACATCAGTTGTTTTTTTTGGGTTAATTGAGAGGCTCAATAACTGATACTGATCTACACAAGAAGTCATTTGTCAACAGCATGTGTGATAGCAGGGACTCGTCATTCATAGACTGTTAGTTGCACCGATAGTGCAACTTACAGTAAATAATCCTTATCAATAATGACTATTTTTGAAATTGTGCATGAAATATTATATATTATCAACACGTGATAACAGGAAATCTGCCATTTACAGCGAGGCTTCTTCCTTATGAAGGATTACTATTACTAAATTTATACAATAGAAATATTAGTTATGACGTTTGTCACGTTCTCTTTAACGTTCTCCTGATCTCTGTGAGATTAATTAATTGAGATCATTAACAGTTTGTCTCCAGCAGCTACATCTGCTGTTTTTCTCTGTTTGGTTAGTCTTTTTCTATTCTATCACTTTTTTGCCCTCTAAGGTTCCCATCTTAAACCATCATTAGTTGTTGTTTTCCAGACTGTAATCTGTGACTGCCTCATAAAGAAGCTGAGTCAAGAGCCAGAGTAGCGCTTTTCTATGTTTTGCGCTAATTAGCTAATAGCCGATATTGATTATCTAAAAAGTGCCAAATGTCAGCGTCAATAATCGGCCTGGCTGATAATCAGTCGATAGGTAGTAGAAGTAGTAGAGGAGTAGACTTCCTGCTCTCTGATAGAGATCTGCTCTCGCAGGAACTCAACGTTCTTGTCCGTCTGATTGATCCTGGAGTTTTCCAGCAGCTTGATCTACCTGATCTGGATGAAGCTCTTTGGAGCCTGCTCATTCAGCTGTGCCTTTTCTGCCCAGAGCTTTTTAATGTGGCCATGCATGTAGTTGTTGAGCTCCTTCAGAGGGTTGTTGTTCTGCTACATGAGTTGCATCTTCTCCTCCAGCTCTTTCATCTTTTCTTCCATCTTATTTTTGTTCTCCTGCCATTTTTTTTATTTCTTCCTCCATGACTTTTATTTGCTTCTTCAGAGCCTCCTTTTCTTCTTGGTCTTGTTCTTTCTGGAGGCTTTTGGTTTCTTGCAGCATCTCAAACAGACCCTCATTCTCTAGTTCTTCTTCCCTCTGGATGAGCTGTTTTTTGACCTCATCCTCAGCATCCATGACATCGGCCCAATTCATGGTCAGAGTCTAGGTCTGTGAAGAGGCCTGGTCCTCTCTCAGAATGAGCTGTTCTTTGACCTTTTCCTTACCTTTTATGACGTTGGGCCATGTCATGGTTGGAGTTGGGGGTTTTGAAGAGGCTTGGTCTGGGTGATGTTTTTATGGCTCTTGGGCTCCAGCTTTTCTTGCAGCTTTCTAAGCTTGCTGCTCCTGCTCATCAAAAGTTCCTCCAGCTTGCAGGTTTTGGCCTTGCTGCTCTAGGCCCAATGGAGAAACTGTTCCTTTTCAGTAAGGAGCTGTTGAAGATGCCCATGTTAGTCATGTGCTCCTTCAGGCTATCATTTTCTACTTTGGACACATCCAAGGCCCTACGCAATCCAGTTTGGTCACTGGTTGCATGTTGGGAAGCAGCCAGGTGAGGGCGGATTGCAAATCTAACTCTGCGTTCAGGTTGAAACTAAAGTACTGAATGTGCTACAGAAATAATAGAACCTTAGTCTGTGTTAGACGGTGGTTCTGTAGAGGATTGGTTGGTCTTCTGGTGGTAGAAGACGGTTTGTAGGTTGTCGTCTGTTGCAGATGCAGATTGCAAAGAAAACAGGAGCTGCTCCGACTGTTGGAAAGTACACCAAATGGTCTGACCTGTCCAATTTTTAAACACTTTAGACAGCGTGTTGTGATGCCTAGCAACAGAGAACACACACACACACACACACACACACACACACACACACACACACACACACACACACACACACACACACACACACACACACACACACACACACACACACACACACAGAGATAAGTGTGTGTAATTACAGTGCTATATGAAGCAAACAGATCACCACTTTTGATGCAGTTTGACAAGTCAACAGAAAGACGAGCAGATGAGAGGAGGGAAATAGTTCAAAAGCCAAGTCAGCACTCCTCCTTCTCCTCCTTTTGCTTGTTCCCTCCTCTCCATTCGTTCTCCCATCTGCTTCTTCCGACATCTGTCTTCCTCTTTTGCCTTGCTTTCCTCCTTCCACATTTTGCGTTCCCATGTGACTTTTCCTTACCCCTCTGATCTAGCATCTCCTCGTCCCTCATCTTTCAGATACGTTTTTGGTCCCACCCTCCTCTGCTCCCTTCTTCGTTCCCAGTGTAGATTATTTTGCTTGCATCTGCTTATCTCCCTCATTCTCCTCCTCCCTTCTGTTCTCCATCTCCTGCAGTTAGATACCCAGGTGTCTCCAAACACACACACACACACACACACACACAGCTGTATCATTTGCAAACCAAGTGATTTGCTATAAACTGGGAGCACACCTTCCCATGTGCTTTGTATTCATCTTGCAAGCACATCTGTGTGTGTCAGTTTTAACTCACCTTGTGAGGACCTCATGGCTTCACAGGAATTATGTTGGGCCTCAGGAGGGTGAACATTTATTTATTTTTTCTGGTATTTAGTTAGGCTTTGTGCAACACAATTAATGTAAGTCGGTGTGTTTTTCCAGGAAGTGCTGAAACTCCTGTGTTTGTGTGTGTGTGTTTGTTCCCATTAGAAATTTGAGTAAAACTGAAAGGCTCCCTGCAGCTTCTCATTATTCTTCTGATCATAGACCATGCATCTGTTGCTTGTGAATGCTAATGTCTCTCTCAAACCTAAAGGCAGAAAGCTAAAAAGAAATTACTATAATTTAAGCCCTATGTGGACTGGATTAGTTTACTGAATACTGTCTGACATGAAATTGCTAACATCTGATTTTGTTCTTTCTCATTCGGGAAAGATTCCAGTTTGTGTTGTCCATCACCGATGTGGATGAGATTTCTCCCTCCAGTTAAGTATTGATATTTACGGGTTGTGAATGCCAGTCCTTAAGCTCTTTGACATTTACTTTGCTGTTATTTGAGTCATGTAGCGTGTGTATTTCAGAGTGTAGGATCTTTGCGAATCCTTGTTTGCGTTTCAACCAGTATATCACAGAACTAGCTCAGCCTTGCTTCTTTATCAGATTGAATTCCTGGTTGTTCAGAATTCGGCTGTCAGGTATTCAGCTTGTTCTGGCATATTTAGTGAATGTTCCATCAGATTGGAGTTTAAGGATTTGGAGGCTTGATCAACACTTTCAGCTCTTTTTTTTTTGCGCAACTCAAGCAATGTTTGGGCAATTTTTGCAGTGTGGAGGGGCTCATTGTCCTGTCATGGATGATCTCTGGAGTTGGGGAGTGCTGTTACCATACATCAGTGTTTACATAGGTGGTATGTCTCAAAGTAACATCGGCATAAATGCCAGGACCTAAGGCTTTCCAGCAGAATATAGGATTGATTGGTTTGCCTTGATTTACAAACAATCCTTCCACAGTGAATTCCTGTTTGTATCCCACAGACAGAGGAGTTTATCTTCATAGCCAAATGAAACTTTTGTTTCCCACTTTTATTAGATCATCCATTCATTCATTGTCTATACACCGCTTAATCCTCATTAGGGTTGCAGGGGGGCTGGAGTCTATCCCAGCTGACTTGGGGTGAAAGCAGGGGACACCCTGGACAGGTCGCCAGTCAGTCGCAGGGCTACATATACAGACAATCACTTTCACACCTACAGGCAATTTAGAATCAACAATTAACCTCAGGATATTTTTGGACTATGGGAGGAAGCCGGAGTACCCGGAGAAAACCAACGCGTGCACAGGGAGAACATGCAAACTCCATGCAGAAAGATCCTGGGAAGGGCGGGATGCGAACCGGGGATCTTCTAGCTGCAAGGTGAAAGTGCTGACCACGCCACTGTGCAGCCCTTATTAGATCATTGATTTATATTTTTTTATTTTCTACTTAGTACATGGAATTTTTTTCTCCAAAAATTTCTAACCAAAGAAATTACTTAACCTGCATGGGAGAAACTGATACTTCCCAAAAAGAGGTTAAAACCGCTCAAAACCAGAAAAAAAAAGGGTAGATGTTCCCTTTAGGTCATATATTGTTTGTGCGTGTGTGTGTATGTGTGTGCATGTGTGTGTGGGCATATGTTCTCCCATCACCATGGTAATAAAATCATATGGAGAGTCGTCCTGCATGAGTCCCCTCAGGTGTCAATGAATCATCCTCTGAACAACCATTAAGAACTCAGCGAGGGTTCTGAGATGGAGATGCAGCTGGTCTCTCTCTCTCTCTCTCTCTCTCTCTCTCTCTCTCTCTCTCTCTCTCTCTCTCTCTCTCTCTCTCTCTCTCTCTCTCTCTCTCTCTCTCTCTCTCTCTCTCTCTCTCTCTCTCTCTCTCTCTCTCTCTCTCTCTCTCTCTCTCTCTCTCTCTCTCTCTCTCTCTCTCTCTCTCTCTCTCTCTCTCTCTCGCCTTGATGTGTTGCTGCAGATGCCTGTAGTGTTCGCAGTCATTCAGTCATGCATTGCCTGTGCTGTCGTAGCAAAGACGCAACAGTAGATGGCAGTAGTGTCTCTCTGGGAAATGTTGCTCATTTGTTCAATACTCATGCCTACATTGTCTCACACTGACTTTGAAATGCACGGCAGTAGCAGAGCTGGCAACAGAAAGTTTGTGCTGGAACTGGCTTTTGCAAAGCATTTTTGAGAAGGTCATGTTTCATATTGTCACAAGTAATAATGACCACTGCAGGCAACAGAAACAAGAAGTGGACCAGTCTCAGGTTTCCTGTGAGACATGAAAGAGCACTCTTATTTTTGTAGAACAGTCAGGAGTGGTGCTGTAGATTTATGTTAATACTTTTTATTTTACATACATGTAATCGCACCGCCATATCTGTCGTGCTGGAGTGAGACGTATCCGTGCTGTGTTGGCACTCAGCCTGGAAATGAGAAAATTCACTCAGGCACGACTGGACAGCCCAGAAACGAGAAGCCCGCTAATTATTAACATACACAAACACCCACACACACACATGAAGACGGAACAAAATCTCATGGATTCAGTGCAGCGACCAATACTCACGGGAAATTAATTACCATGCTACGCACACCCAACAGAGATATGCTGAGGTAGGCCTAATTAGGTGTCTGATAGCATAGACTTACCAAAATTGACCACATATACACACATGTGAGTGCACAGATCCATGCTCCTGCATATCAATGGAGAAAAGCAGCATCTTTCAGTCACTTCCACTCTTGTTGAGCGACAGTTTTTATGTCCTTATTATTTGTATTTTTCTTGTGTTTATGTTTTTGTGTTTCTCCCCCTTGTATTCTCACTCTCCCTAATTTTCATTTCTCTACTCATTTCTATCATATCAGCGTCTGTGTTCGGCATAAGGCTTTTATCTGGAAGGAAAATCAGCTTGCTTGCTTGCACTTGTCATTTTGCACAACCTAAGAGTTGTCTAATTTGCAAGGTCAGAAAAACATACTGCTGTTTGGAGGAAGAAAATGGTAAATAACAATCAACACAACACATTCTTGCTAAACCTGTACAAATAATGTATAATTTGGTTGTTTCAGTTCTTTAGAGACTTCAACATTTAATGTTTCGTACATTTCCTTTAAAATGTGATTTACAGTAAATTATATGAAAAAAAGGCATTTTTGTTAAACATACACTTAACTCATCTCTAAGTAGATATTATTTAATTGGAGATAAATACCACAGTGAGAGAAATAATCAGATTTCTCTACAGTACAAAATGATTCCTAGCAATTTCTGAGGTTGTATTGTCTCTGTCTCTTAGCTTTCTGTCTCTGTGCTTCCTGTGTGAAGGAAAGGGTCATTGTGTGAAATATTCTTTGATGAATTACTTTATGATTAGTTTTTCGTTGACATCAGGAAAATTCCCATTACATGTATTTTTTTAAAACCTAAGATGACTGAGCTGCAGTCAACCGAAGAAAATCTTGGTCAAATGAAATCAATGTTCATGTGATTTCCAGAATAGAATAGAAAAATGGAATCGTTGAGGAATGCATCCCAGACACCACTTGCAGATGATCTGCAGTGTTTGTTGTTGATCTGTAATATGTAAACTGCTTTTTGCAAGGTTTCACTCGACTCGAGTTTTTGGCCAACAAAATGCAGCCTTTTTTGACATTGAGTCAATCAGTTTTGAGCTGAATCATAGCAAACATTCAGTAACTGTCAAATACGTCTGACCTCGAAATGTCTTTTAGGTTGGGCAAGTTTGAAGTTGTGAAAATACAGGAGTGTTCACAAGTAGTCTGTAACTGCTGTTGCCAAAAATTGATTCTGGATAGCTATTGATGATGTGGTTTCCTCCTTATGAATGTAGCGATGAGGATTGTCCAACCAATGAAAATTTAGTAAGATGAGAGTAGGGCTGGCCCGAATAGCAATTTCTGGGCTCCGGATATTCGGTACCGATTAGTGATGAAAATCTGAATATTTGGATTGGTTCGTAACGTCCAGTGGAGATCCGAATATTCAGATCCCAAGATAAATATTCAGATACTGTAACGACCGAATATTCAGATATTCGGGTCCAGCCCTAAATGAGAGAATATCAATAAAGCTGACATCACTTTTCTTATTCTGTCCAACCAAATGTAAAAATCCAATTGAAAATGACATAAAGAGCAAAATTCTTGCATTTGAGAATCGGCAAAGTCTGGCATTTTTGCTGGATGCACAACTTTATTGTTGAATAATACAGTTGTAGTGTCCTGTAGAATTTTAAGAAAAGGAAAAGGAATTTAATGAACCAATGAGTGAAGAGGAAAAACAGCAAAATAAGAAAGAGAGATGACATTGAGAGGAGGACGTGAAGGGTGCTGAGAAAGTGAGAGTGAGTATGTCTGGCTTTTAATTCACTTTTTTTGTATGCTACTAATGAAAGCCATCTAATGTTATTCATGAGTTTTCCTACTGTGCCCGCAGTCCAACCATGGACCTGCCATCCTGAAGATCACTTCACACAACATCTGACAGAGACACAGAGGGAGAAGAAGAGCAGAGAAAAGGCGAAGGGGGAGAAAGAGAGAGAGAGAGACAATGAGACAGAGATGAAGGAAAGGGGGATTGTCAGAGGAAAAGAGGCAACATAATAAGAGAATATGGCTGAAGATGAGACAGATGTGCTTCATCGAAGGAATCATAATCTCTATAAAAATGAGTAATTTGTATTTAACAAGGAAGTAAGGTTCTGTTTCCCACTAATGAGCTGATGAAGACGAAGGAAGGTTGTGTCTCTTTATTTCCTGTCTTTCTCTGTTAATTTTGATGCTTCTTGCTCTGTTGCTGTTGTCCATATCTATATTTGGACTGTGTTAAATCAAAATCTTTAACATACTGTGCGAACTGTATGAAGCAACGTATGGTCCTGAACTCTCGCTGCTCCTTGCCTGGAGGCCAGAGCAGGGTCATCTCTGTGTATTTGAATCATGAAATAATATGTGTGAAATGCACAGAATGTGAGTGGGTGTTTCTCCCTGAACCAGACGATCCCGAATGACTAACAGTCAGCACTCACTTGAAAGAATACTTGGTTGAACTGTTGAACTACAGGATACTAAATGTGTTTTTGCTGTGGTGGAAATTGTGGTTGTTTTTGTGGAGCTTATAAAAGAAATATATGTCGGATGGCTTCCAACTCACATTCGAGAGATTATACCAGCAATCAGAATTAATTTATCACATTTTTGTCACAACTTTGTGTAGTAAAATTGAATTTTCTGCTGTCCAACTCCATTACGCATAATGAATAGTGAGAAAATGCATTGTTTTTTTAATGTAAACTATTGTGGAGAGGAAATATTCAAGTATACGTGATACCTGGATTGTGTGATCGATATCTATATTTAATGTGTGCGTTTGAGTCATTACTGTTTGAGGCGATCACCATAACAACAGTTGCTGTGGTGCAAATGGGCATCTGTTTACTTCCATGTTTATGACAGAAATAATTTTGAAACGGATTTTAAACAGATGTTTTCTTAGTTTTGAGTGGAATTTTACCTGATCATAAAACAACATACTGCACTGCAGCATGTAATAGCCTCCAGAGGGGCAAGACTCTCCATAAAGTTAAGTGACAGTGAATAAGTACAGAAGTAAACATGGAGCTGTAGTCAACATCAGCCTTCCTGTCTGGTCCATAGAAGATGGATGGACTTCCTGTGACTGACAGCTTATGATGACTTATGTTCTGGCTGTGTTTCGGTCTGACTTGGTGCTATCTGTTGTTATTGCTTTGTATCTTAGATTGCAGGCATGTGTTTTATAAGCTGTGGGTGGCTTCCCTGTTTCTGTTATTTCTCAACATGACAAGAATAGCTGTGTTTTCACGAACGTCCATCCCAGTACGAGACTATAAATTCTCTACACTTCCTAGCTCGAAAGGTCATTTCAAATAAGACGCGGCGGCATAACAAGAAGAGGGAAGAAAAGATTAGATGGATGGCAAGGAAAGCTGTAAATTGCAGAGTCTATATAGAGTGAGAGGAGAGAACAGGAAAGAGGAGAGTGTTTTGGAAACTTGTACGAGCCTTCAGGGGCCTTGAGCCAAATACAACAGTCCAGTCTGGTCACACACTGATAGACCAAACACTCAGAGGAAACACTTAATTTCTGCCACTAATGTTGACAGGCAACAGCCTTCGGTCAGGCATACACTGTGTGTGTGTGTGTGTGTGTGCTGTTCATATTAAATTTCACATTTTGCCTTTAAGGTTCTTTTAATGTCATCGGCAGCATTCATAAGTATGTCCAGTCTAATCAAATGTGCCATACTCAGCATGATAAGCCCTGGGCTAATGTATTTACATCCATCACAACATCTTCTCCATTACCTCATTCTCTGTATTTTTGTAGGATCATAATGCCATCAGTTGTCAGATTTAATTACTAATGTTCTGTCATTGTCTCCTTTTTTCTCATCATATAATAAACCACAAAGTCCTGTGGCTTATTAGTGTTTATGAGCTCATGCCAAACCAGCTTTGGGCTCTTCTGCTAACACTTTCTCCTTATGCTTATGCTCATGCTCAAATGTTGGAATACATTAGTAATGCAGAGAAATCGTTTGCATGCACAAACCTGAATGCAAGGTATGAGGTATTCTTGGGCTGACAATTGTTACAGTATTTAGTGGAAGGCTTTTATTATGAGTGTTCTTCTTGTCTTGTGGTCTAAGGTGCATACCGTGTTGTGAACAAAAGTTTACATACACTTGTGAAGACCTTGTACATCATGACAGTCTTGAGTTTCCAATGAGTCCTATAACTCCTAATTTTCTGTGATGGAATCGCTGAAAGACATGCGCCTTTGTCACAAAAAAAACAAGCATTCATTTTGGTTCTTTCATAGATTTATTAAATGTCTCCTGGAAAAATGACAAAATCTGCTTCTCCAAAAATATACATACAGCACCTTAAATTATGCATTTTGATGGTGTGAAAAGATGTGTTAATCAAACTTTCTTAGCAGCATGGCCTCTTAACTTGTTGTCAGTATTACAGCTGAGTACAGCTGCTGTCTTCTGAGCCAAGTTAAACTGATACAGTCATTAGACTCAGAAACAAACGTTACACTGAGAAAGTCTGAGGAGCTCAGCACAGATCTGAAAAAGCAAATCATTGACTTGAACAAGTCAGTAAAGTCACTTGGAGCCATTTCAAAGCAGCTAAAGATCTCAAAATCATGTGCAAACAACTAAGTATAAAGTGCATGGTGCAGTTGTGCCACTGCTACAATCATGAAGAAAACACAAGCTATCACTTGCTGCTGAGAGACAGTTGGTCAGAATGGTCAAGAGTCAGTAAATAATCCCCAAATGCATAAATCTTATCAAAAATAATGAAAACCTCATAATTTTTTTGGTTTTTTTTTAAATCACTGTTTCAATTTGCATTTGATGAATCAATCAGCTCTAACTGCAGCTTTTTAATTGGTTGTTTGATGTCATTTCTCTCTCTCCACATTTCCTGTCTGTCATATTTAGAATATGATTTTAGTGAAAGGAAAGAACAGTAACTACAAGAACTGATTTTTGAGCACTTAAACTATACACGTAAATACATACATGAAGACACTGACACATCATCTTTTCAGCTGATAAAGTGAACTCGTTGGCAAACAGTTGCTCATTTTCACATCCAGCAACATTCTCACTCCTTTGGAGTTGTTTCTGGTCACTTGAGAAATGTAAATCCATATTTCAAGCTTTTAGTTCTATGAACACCCTCCTGAGGGAAATATCTGCCTCTTTAACAGCTGAAAGCTCCACCATCTTCACTAAATAGTCTCCAATTGTGTCCGTATGTTGCTGTGCAGGTAGTGAGTTTTTTTAAGAGCAATTCACCAGGAACTGTTGCGCGCTCTCACCCGAAAACAATACTATGAGATCAGTGAGAGAGTAAATTTATGGACCAGACACCCAATCAGTCATTCTCTACTGCCATCTCTACTGTCAAATAAAAATACCCCAAAACCCTGCTGTAATATAATATATTGCACAATAACCGTGTAAATAATTTGTATGGCTCGTATTGACCTACACACACACACACACACACACACACTGACAGGAATCCTGTGACTCACATCTTGTGTGTGTTTTAGTGATGCGCTCTCTACTGGCTGTAATTGGCTGCGTGGAGCAGACAGACTCTCTGGCTTGTTATCAGACTGACAGACAAACTGGAAAGGACAGCAGTATTACTGAGAAGCACTGCAGACCTCAGAGGCAGGAAACATACATACACACAGAAATACACATAAACACCACAAGCGGTTGTCACACACAGTCGCTCAGACACATGCAGGTGCAGTGATGCTAACAGGCTGTGACAGTGAGGAGAGTGTACCTAATGTATTGCCCTTAGATGACAATCAAATTGGAGATGGGTAGGTAGATAAAATGAGATAATGGATGCACACAGTCAGCTTAATACAACAAATAGAAAAGGATCAGACAAGGCTGTTACATGGAGAAAAGGTCAGGACAATGACAGCAACATGCTTGAGTGAATACGAGGATGCGTTTGGTAATGTTGCAGCTTAACAATGTCCACAACTGTTATGTGTGAAGAGGAGCTGGATGCTTTTTGTTCAGACACCAAAACAGCACAGCAGTGAAGAAAGTCTGACTTGAAGGATTTTGGAACTCTAATGGGCTTCTCCCATCTTTAAGTTCTTGATGCGTCTAATACTTTTCTCCCACTGGAATGGAGAGTTTTCAGATTGCAGTGGATCAGCCTTTAAATCATTTTGCTTTCTTTAATGCTTTAATTTCTATGTGGACGCTTAGTTAATCCATGCAGATTTAACACATCTTTTTTTCTATCCTTCTGTCTAGACTTGAGACCTTATTGAGGTGTTCCCAGTGCAAGACGGCTCGCTACTGCAATATCACTTGCCAGGTATAGAGTGTGTGCATATTTGTATTACTCATGTTGTGGGGACATGGAGCTGTTGCTGCAGACACGTTGCGGGGACCTGCTGCTCTTTTGGGAACCAAAAGTTCGAACAGACTCCCACACACTTTCTTACTGGCAAAAATTCATTTATTTGCCATGCTGTCAGTGCTAGAACTTTGTCAGGCAAAATGCCGGATGAAGGTTTAACTCTGAAATGTCGCAAATACATGTAATTTTGCATTTGTAAGGATGTGTACAGCCATCTGTTTTAATGTTCTCATCTCTTTCCTACGCATCTGACTAATGAAACTAATGCACTAAGATTCCTTTGTTTTAAACAAAAGCTGATAAGTAAATTCACGGTTAGGTTTAGATGAATGTTAGATGATGTCATGTCCTCTGAAGTCATGGAAAGATGGAAACATGACTGTGTGTGTTTGTTGAAATGCCGTTCTCCTGCAGAAACAAGCTTGGTCTGTCCATAAGAGAGAGTGTAAATGTCTGCGCGGCCTCCTACCCAGATTTCCCACTGACTCAGTCCGTCTAGCTGCAAGACTCATCTTTGCCCTGGTATGTTTCTGGACTTTCTCACTGTTCTGCTCTCTCAAAATAACTGGCACAAAGAAAGATGAAAAAAAAAATTGGCTATTTATACCTTTCCTTTTGTAAGCTATATTGGGCTGACAGTCATTTTGTGTTATGAAACTGTAAAGAAACACTTTTGAAAACTAATGCTAAGTTTAAGAAAATGAAATGTTGTACTGGGGGCTGCACAGTGGCGTAGTGGTTAGCACTTTCGCCTTGCAGCGAGAAGATCCCTGGTTCGCGTCCCGGCTTTCCCAGGATCTATTTGCATGGAGTTTGCATGTTCTCCCTGTGCATGCGTGGGTTTTGTCCGGGTACTCCGGCTTCCTCCCACAGTCCAAAAATATGCTGAGGTTAATTGATTATTCTAAATTGCCTGTAGGTGTGAATGTGAGAGTGATTGTTTGTCTTTGTATGTAGCCCTGCGACAGACTGGCGACCTGTCTAGGGTGTCCCCTGCCTTCGCCCGAGTCAGCTGGGATAGGCTCCAGCCCCCCCCGCGACCCTAGTGAGGATTAAGCAGTGTATAGATAATGGATGGATGGATGTTGTACTGTTTGTTTCTCCATGCATGAAAAATTCACACACATAATGTGCAATGATAGCAGCAAAACATTTATGTAAAACACAAATGCCATGCTAATGCCTTCCCTCTTCTTCTTCCATTGTAGTTAAGTCCATCTAGCAGCAGTAGTGAGCAGCTCTACACTTTAGATGAGCATGAGTCACGTAAGTCTCTCCTGCTCAAGTATGTATGTGTTTTGTCTGTGTGTAGTAGCAGTGCATTGAAAAATGGTTGATGGCTCACTATTTATCGAAAAGGACAGTTTATATTATTGAATAGATCTGTGAATGTTCCAGAGTTAAACAAAGACTAACTTTCTATTTTCACCTATAGTCAATTTCTTCCCAGATGTTATGAGGCTGAGCAGTAACAACGGAGAAATTTAGTGAGTCAGATTATTACATTCATACCAAGCATTAACAAAAATGTTAAATACTAATACAATTGAGTTTAAAGTCATTGAGAGTGGAAGCCTGAATAAATAGAAACAGAATAATATTAGTTCAATACGATGCAATGAAAAAAAATGCCTATACAGCACAGAAAATATTATGCTTCCTCATGATCACAGGTTATTTCTTCTATATTTTTCAAACTTAGATTTAAATGTGATTATATGTATCCAGTGTTGTGATAGCAGTAGGAAAATGTTCCGCTGTTATGAGCTTTTACAGAAAATGCATAATGACCAAATTAGCTTCTTCTTGATGGAATAATGCAATCCCCTCCTCTGCACTTCTTGTGATTGAAGAGCCATGCTTTACAAAATTTTACAGATAAGACACGCATTTGAGTACTACATTAGATTTTTGAAGCAGAGGTATTTTCTTCTTTTTTTTGATCTGCATCAAAAATTCTTTTATCAATGATTTTCAAAGCTCTTTTATACAGAGACTGTGGTAGATTTCAAGTTTTTTGGAATAGCTATGATCAAACGTTTCATTTTTTTCTCAGTGTGGTCAAAAAGATGATAATGGCTACTACTTTTATTTTTTAGAAGCACTGTATGCTTTTCCACTTGAGAGATTTAACTCAAGGTATTTACAGTATACTACAACTTATGGTCTTTCTCCAGAGACACAAATTTCAGGTTCTGCACCAGCATGACTAGATTTTGCGAGTGTGTAGGTTGTTTTGGACACATTTAGCTGGAGGCTGCATTTGTTTAGCCACAGAGAGATGATTTTTCAAAATTCTGGTTTACAGACCTGACTTCTATGCCTGAGCAGAAGAAACAAGGTCTGTCTCAGCTGGCATCCATGTTAGAGCTGTACCTGCATGAGGAAGTGCCTGATCTGACACAGGAATCAAAAGTGCATCCTTCCTGCCGAGAAGCCCTCAGCCTTGTTGCAAAGGTAAGCTAAATGCATGTGAACAGAATCAACACATTTTCTTTTGAACATATGGAACACTTACAAATCACACAAGTACACAAATGCAAACATGCCCACCTTTGGAAAAAAGACACCAATACACAAGCAGCTGTTTATTGCTTTTCGCTTCCCCTGCTGCATTTGGCTGTATCCCGGTCTGTGTCTAAGATCTTCCCAGAATGTGTAATCACATCCCCATGTTTGTGTATTCCCAGAACAACTTCAGGTCTGATTCTCTTAAAACACACCAGCTGCCTCCACTGGAATTTAAACCGCAAATTACATGTGCAAGGATGTGCTCATCTGCTTGTTGTTCTACCTCTGTCATCTGTTAGCTTGTGTGAGTCTTCCTTGTGATTTCAAGGTGTTTGAATTCCAAGAAGTGTGTGGGTGTGATGTGTTTGTGTCATCACGATTGTGTGAGTGATAATGAAGTAAGTGTGTTTCCATGAAAATTGCAAATGAGCTATTCTCACCCAAAAACTACACGACATGGATGCTCTAGTCTTAAAATAATCAGTCATTCACTTATTTTATTTTATGATGTTTTATGTTCTCAAACTGGAGTTACAGTCATGGAAAATATGTACATCCCATGGAAATTGTTGATTTTTTTTTTTCCCCATATTTGAACAAGCAAACATTTCCTCTTTCAAACACTGCAATGAAGGTGACATTCTCAATCAAATGACACAAAACATTGATTATCTTTAGTAATTTTCATGCTTCCTTTCTCCTCCAGTCTACTTTATCTTCACAGTGTATAGCAGTGTTAAGAAGCTCCAGGTTGTTGTGCCAGCACCACACTGCCAGCTGTTCAACCTCCTGTCTGCAGACTCATCACCTTCTTTGAAAGGAGCAATGACTGTTGTGTTGTCTGCAAATTTTAAAGAAGTTTATCTGACGGGTCTCCTGAGGTGCCATCATTGGTTTAGAGGGTGGAGGGGGCGGTGGTGGCAGTGCTGACCTTCCTTGTGCTGGATGTGATTTTTCTCCACCTGCTGCTTTTCTGTCAGAAAGTTTGTGATCCACAGAGAGGTGGAGGTTTATGAGCGACATGAATCCCATTGAAATACTGTAAGGGGGGGTTGAAAAATGTAGTACATGCAAGAACACCCTCAGACACCTTGCACCTGAAAGATTTTTGCACAAAAAGAGTGGCCAAACGTTTCAGCGAGCTTATATTAGAGTACAGTGGACAGTTATACAAAACACCTTTCAGAAGTAATTTCTGCTAAGTAGAATAATGCTTGCCTCTGAGGCCTTTTCTTCAAAATAATTTTATTTCTACTGATGTTTTTGTTGGATAAATTATTATAAAAATCTGATTTTCCTTGTGATGCTGTTGAAGTATAACACCTTCTTCTGAATTCACTATATCAAAGAGGATCAAATGTTAGTTTGGTAAAATAGGCTCAGAAAAATGCAACAATTTTGCACATATTTGCTTGTTTTTCACATGGCTGTATTAAGACTGTATGTAGTTGTTAAGTGGAAGTTCACTAAACGTGTATATTACATATTACAATCCAAATTTTGACTGACAAAATTTCATTTTTAAAATACAGTCATTGAAATACCCTGATAATAGATTAGAACTTTTCAGTAACCGTGTTATTGTGTTTTGGCCATCTGATCTTCTTAACACATCTTAATACAAACCTGAGCACATCTTGAGTTATGTTCTTGGCATCGTAAGGGGTTTTGTGCTCTAAATTGAATAAATAGCAGTCTCTCCATAAACAGCTCTCCTCCCAATCCACAGCCATCTAGAGGCTTCTTCAGCAGCTTCCCCACCTCTCTTTGTGACCCTACACTTTCCAGCCCCACAGATACCAAGTATGGTAAACATCTGGCAGAGGGACTGGCCAGCGAACCCTCTGCAGCCCCCTAAATAGACTTTGCCTGCGACTCATTCTCTCTGCACTACCTCACCAGCTCAGCACATTTTGAGTCCTTCCTTTCAGTGGCAATTTTTTATTTGTTTGATCCTCCCATGGAACAAAGTGCTCCCTCAGTAAGACCTACTTGAACAATCAGGAGAGCATGACGATGTCTGTTCTCAGTGGTGTTTCTGCGATCTCCTCTGGGAACTTGAGCTGTCTGTCTAGATCAGCTACCAGCTTAACTATCAGTCCAGCGCTGTGAGCTGTACACCAGAATGGGGAGGGTGGAGGGTCTTCGTTACTGTTCATGCTTCTTCCCAGATCTGATGAAGGTGATTGTCTTTGTAGGCGTTGGACAGAAATGTTTATTCTGCATGATGGAAGGATAGTGATGTCAGCTGTAACCCTCAATACGTTTTTGTGCTGCCTCCGGTATCTCCCTTAACTCAGAGCCACTTTGCTCAAGATATGCTCAATGTTACCTTGATCTGTTCACACCTGATATGTTGGCATCTCCACCATCACACAGAAAAAACAAGTTTAAAAGGAAGATTATCGGAACTTAATTCAATGGAGCTCGACCTTCCAGAGCTCAGACCATGAAACTTTGCGCTCCTCTGCTTGCTTCCATCTCGTCCAGGCTCCCTGTTCTCACATGCTGACTGTCCTGTTGGTTGGTTTCTTCTTAATTTGTGCTTGAACTTCCTTCAGCACTTGTGACCTGCTCTATTTCATCTGTGCCCTGCCATAGTGAGGTATTATGTTGCTACCTAGGTCAGTCCTAACTTGTTCTACTGTACTCACCAGATCTCCATGCCTCAGTTGAGCCTCTGCCGCCTCTCCAGGTTTTGCTACCTCCACTTCTGCCCTGTTCTGATATCAATGCGAGGCATCTGAGACCTTTGGGTCATTGGAGTCTCTGTACTGCAGAGCTCCCTCACACGGTTCACTTTATATTCTTCACCCACGCTACCAATGTGGAGGTTGTTGCTTCAGCCGTACAGAGCACCAGTGTTAGGCTTATTTACTCAGCCCCAGTCAGTTGTGTAGACAGCCACTGACCTCTTTTGAAGGTCTCTTTGATCGATATTGGCACTTTAGGAACCAAGAGGGGTCTATATATATTAAGCACAATCCCTTACTGCAGGATGGAGTCTTTGAAGGTGCTATCGAAGGTCTTCCCCCGGTAGCTCAAACATTTCTGTGTAATGCTGGGTATCTGCTCAACACCAAGAGAAAAATGGAATTTCTCAGCACACTCTTTGGTACCATAGATCTGGATCTGGCAGACCATCTAGGCCCCGCTGATCATTTCCTCAGGGACTAATGTTGTTGTCACAGTCAGGTCATGCATGAAGGCTCTAATGGGAAATTGTTGTATGCCAGACTTCTTAGCTCTGTAAAAGGTCTCTTCTCATCCTCACTTGTCTTGTTGAAACTGCTGCCTCAAGCATTTCAGTGCCTGCCTGAGTTGGTGGATCGCTGTAGCCATGTTGTTCTTGTAGTAGCAGGTTTTTGTTGTCTCTTTCTTCTCCAAGCTTAAGCTCTCCACTGCCAGGATCATTATAGTGGTCGTGGTGGAGAGTTCAGATATCAAAATAGGAAAGTATTGAACAAGCTAAGGTTGACTTTGCTCCCTTAGATGGAAAGCCCTGGACCTCCGCTGCACCTTTCGAGAAGAAGATTTGAGGGACTCACAATCTTCAGAGAATTTTTTGCTCTGGAGATGAGATGTGAGTGGTCAGTATGCATTAACTGGGCTGTTGGATAGCTGTTCTCAAGTTGTTTCATCCCTCCTCCTTTGTCGCAGTATGGTGTAGGACCCCAGCTGGTCTCATTCATTTTTGGCTACACTGTTTGTATTTATTCTGTGGTTTGAAGGTCAACAAATATTCAAAAACAAAAATGTGGCTGCCAAGAGAGGTTTATTATATATATATTACTTACACATTGTCAGCTCACACAAGTTGATTTTGCAGAAGCTAATCTGTTTCAATTAAATTGATAGAATATGTAGTAATTACATGAAGTAACAATTTAAGTTCATTACACTTCAATTTACTAATTATTAATTTCAGTATTTTCAGTTACCGTAACTATACTTTCTAGTTTGTGTTAATTTTTTTTTAAACTGGCATGACAGCAATAAAGCACACAGTTTTTATTACTGACCGACACATAGCATTCTGTGGACCATTTCCATTTGGCAGTATTTCTATGCATTTTGCCCGAGGCAGAAGCTTCTTTTTTTAGATTTAGATTTTTGGCATCCACTCAGCTCTACCCAGGCTTAGCTTCACCTTGTTGAACATTGTTTAAATTATTTCATGCATGTAAGATAGTCCAAGTACAGTTCATAAACTAGGCTGGACAGGAGGCACATTGAGATGTGTTCTTCACTCCATCCATTAAACCATTTTCCTCTAAGATGGGCCCTGAATAGTATACTTGTAAGTATTATTCCAGTTTTTTAGTGGTGAATCGGTTAGAGGGATCATATTCAAAAAGGACTTGAAGCCCTTTTGAGCCTGTTTGCACAGTAATGTGCAAGGTGGAGAATACAAAGTAAACCACACACCTGAGAAAGATGATCCACATGAGATAACTTGAACATTTCCAACAAGAGAAGTTTACTTATTGTCTGTAGCAACAACCAACTTATTCTAACATGCTAACAGTAGTTGGACTACATCTGTCAGTCTGAGTCTTGTTGGATGTCACTTACTTGTAACAGTATTTCAGCGTAGTTTAGAAATGGGCTATTATAGTATTATTCACATCACATATTTGCAGTTTATGCATCTTCTATACCGAATGAATGCCTGATACAATGTGATGTTTTGTGCTGCCGTATGTAGTGCTATGTTCCTGTTTGAATCATTGCATAAATCCGATGCTCTGGGAGTAGCTGAGCTAATAATCAGTCACTAGTTTGTAAGAATGTGTTGTGCAACTGCTGGAACATCTTGATGAGGATTTATGAATCCAGCCTTATAATTTTCCAGTGCGTCAGCAGCTGCATCTGATGCGTTATTGTTTAGCAAATGTTGTGAAAACATTGCACTACGCACTTGTGTAATATCACACAGTTTCCGATAGAAGCATACAAATGTAATTGAATTTGTTCAGTGACATCTACGTTCAGAGCTTTTATATGAACAAGGTGACAGTAAACAGAACAGTGTGTTTATGTCTCTTATGGTGTGAGGGAAAATGAAAATGTCTGTTAATTGTAATGCAAACTTTATAACCGCCTTTAACCCAGTGATTCAGTGAGACTATTTAAGATCTGAGCTGCAATGAGATCTGCAAGAGATTCTATGATTGGGTTTGCCCGTATCCACAGTGGTGTTTCATTGATTGCCAATAGGGGGCACTGTGAGTGCATGGTCATCCTGTATTTGCAGGGTAAAGAAGTCCTTCATTTCACTTTTGCCCTCTTACAATTTTTCTAATTTGCTTTAACTTACCATTCATCTCTATCGTTTGTACCTCGGCATATCTGTGCGTCCTTACATATATTTCTGTGCATTTTGTCTCACACATGCAGCCCTTTCTCCTTTTCGTCCCTCTGCCTCCTCCCCTCATGATCTCTCGCTTTAATGGTTCGAGTACATAACAAATGAGGAGTTTATTATTGTGTACTTGGATTGTTCAGTGTGCTTAACAAAATAGGTCATTACTGTGAGTGTATGTTTATGGATGTGTTGTGTTTGTGTGTGTGTTGGGCATCGCCTCTTGTGAGGGAGTGTTTTGTATTGTGCTATAAAACCATTCTTTATGCTAATAGCTCCTCTCTCCACATCACTAATGGCATTACACAAACACATACATGCATGCACACTGACACACACAATGAAGCAATGGCACAGAATCATGACTGCTCTTAATACACCCCAAGAGAGGCAAAAGAGGGAAGGAGGGAGAGAGTGTTTTTCTATGTGCGGTGTGTTTACAGCGCTGAGACAGATTTAAAGACACCAAGAAACTATAGGTTGATATTCATCATGGATCAGCTGATCAGTCCCAGTAAGTCCCACATATATATGATACAAAATCATAAAGAACTGCCTTCAGAGACATTATCTCAGGAGATGGTCTGCATGTATGTCAAGCAGAAAGACTGCAGTGGCATTTATTTGTGTGTGTGTCTGTGTGCTGTTTTAGACTACAACAGAGTTTTTTGTGTGTCAGTGTGTGAGTCTTTTTGTCAGACTGCAGTGGTGTTATAAGCGGGTATGAGGTCTGGATGTGGCACATTTTATTGCCTCCATCCAGCAACTTTCCTTCTGTGGAGTGTGTGTGCACCTTTGTATCTTTGTGTGTACGTGTTTAAGTAAAAAAAAATATGGCCATTTACATACTTCATGTTTGTATGTGGATTCCTCTATGCATACCCATATGTGTGTGGTTAATTCCTGACTTATCTGTGTCTCTGTGGGTATTTCAGTGTGTATATTATTCATTGTGTGTGTGTGTGTGTGTGTGTGTGTGTGTGTGTGTGTGTGTGTGTGTGTGTGTGTGTGTGTGTGTGTGTGTGTGTGTGTGTGTGTGTGTGTGTGTGTGTGTGTGTGTGTGTGTGTGTGTGTGTGTGTGTGTGTGTGTGTGTGTGTGTGTGTGTGTGTGTGTGTGTGTGTGTTTGTGTGTGTGTTCTCTTACCAGGCTGCTAATCTGCGTGTGAACTTAGTGTTATGCTGCGTCAGCTCTTTTACTGCACTGAGACCTATTTCTCATATAGACTCCTTACATGACCGAAATGTTACCCCGTAAAACGCACACACACACACACACAGCTCTCTATCTCCTCTAAACTTCCTCCTATGAATCTTGTTGCTGCTCTCTCATTCGTTGACTCTGCGCTGACTGTCATTTCTCTACTTCACTGACATTCCCTCCTCTCGTTCCCTCCGAGGCCAAGTTTCTTTAACTGTAGCTTTTGATGTGAGAGTTAAATATAGCTTTCGAAGGACATCTCACAGGCCTGGTGTGGTAACAGACCAATGCCAGCATTTGCATTTTAAAATCTTGACTTGTAGAACTTCTAAAGCGCCATAGAAATGTCTCAAGCTTAAAGTACAGACTGTACTTTAGGATGATAATATACTGTTTCATAAAATCCATACCATTCCAAGGTCCTGCATGCATTAATGCTAAGCACACGTGGTGCACAGATTTGAGTGGGCGGCCTACTCTTCAGGCTGGCAAGATAATTATTGGTAGATTTACAGTTTGAGCATGTAATGGAATATATAAGCATCTACAGTACATTCCCAACAATGGTGTTCATTGTGACTCTTCTGGAGTTTTTCTATTTGTTCATTTGTGGTTTCTGTCTGGGATGAAATGAAACTTCATTCAGTCCAGGAGAAAAGTAACATCTCTGAGTGTGCACAGTGACTGTCCTGTTGAGTCTTATCTCCGTCTTTTCCGTCATTCTTTGTCAGAGTCTGAGTTGGTCCCAAAGTGCTGCACGCAAATGTTCATCAGTGGAAACTTTTGAAGCCCTAATTGCTGTAATTTGTCGTACTTCTGTTTCTTGTCATATACTGATACGTGAGACAGATTGAAAGAAAAAATAATAGCTACTCATGTAAGAGAGAGTCTGACAAAGGAGTAAATGGATGTCACATAGACTTGGAGGGTTTGAGGGATGAATAGAAACTGAGGGTGAAAAATGGGAAAAACAGGCTATAGTAAGAAAAAGAGAGAAAGACTGAGGAACCTGAAAAGGAGGGAAGAAGGATAGGAACATGGAGTACATGCTGTGACCAATAAAAGGTTTGAAGTAGCTGTATTTATGGCTCTGTGTGTGTGTAAGACTGTAACTGGCACTCTTGGGAAATGCGCACACACAGACACCAACCCCTCATCTGACCATAGTGGAAGAAAGGCAGCAACTCTCTGTGGAAAAGTATGTTGTATTGTTTATTACCCCTATATAGAGACGATTTATCACACATAGATTGCTCACACACATACACACTTATATATACACAACCACCTGATGTCATGTGTGGAGCCAATAAATTTACACCCCTGCTGAAAACGGTTTGGGCTTCAATTACAGGAGCAGGAACGAGAAGTGTGTTGATGCAATCTTCTGAGTGTGTGTGTTTAGTGTCATTTTTTGGTTGTTATAATTTCTCATGTGTTTGCGTGACTGGTTTGTCGTAATAAAACTCGTGTGTAGGTGTAATTCGGTGTGTGGACAGATGTGCATTGCACATGCGTGAGTGTAACTTCTTGTTTGCGTGTAGGAGTAATTTATTTTCATGGCTTTCTTTTTATATTTATTGGCCATCTGTTGAGCAGCTAAATGGTATGCAGACACCGTCAAACTAGCGTGTCTAAACAAATGGAAAAGTTGTCACTCTCCAAACTTTCCCATAGGCCAAAGTATATCATATGCTCAATGTATAACTAGTTTTTTTTTTCAGAATAAATGATAAATGGACTGGATGGAGGAAGGAAATTGCACTCCGTTTGTGCATAATTGAGTGATTTGAAGGAGTGAGAAATAAAAATTAGCGCAACAGTGGAAGTTATAATAATATATTGTGTTTGCATTTTCTTTATTCCTGCAATTCTGCATGTGTGTTTGCCTGTATGCAGCATGTGAAGTCATTAAAAATAATCCTGGTGTGTATGTGTTCGTATGTTCAGCCTTATCTCGCCAGCATTTCTCTGATCTGCAATTGTAGCTGGCAGTACTATGAGCGCTGCCTAATTAGCTTAGGCTATGAAAATCACACACACCAGACACACATACAGCTTACTGTAATGACTTTAAGTCCATCATGAATGCAGTTGCAGACACTATAATGTGAGGAGAGAATAAAAACCATTTGTCTAATTGACTTAGATTAGCTGCGTGTCAGCTCAAGGGGATAGGTGAAGACATGAAGATGAAGAGTAAAGAACACTATGGAATGATTGACCTGTGGGAAACAGTGGTCTGTTTAAAAAAATTGTGTTTAAAGTGGAGGAGTGGGGAAATCTGTGTGTTGAGCTGGAAATGGTGTTTATGCTGTATGTATGAAAAGTCTGTGAAGAGTGCAGAGACTCTTCACAGAGAGAAGGGAAAGAAGAAAGAAGGGAGAAGATGGGGAAGGAACTGAAAGAGATAGAGACAGTGAAGGGCAAATAGAAGAGGTTTGAGGAAACAAGATGTGAAAATGTTGGACTAGAGAGATGAAGAAAAAATTGGAGAAGTGACTGAAAATATGGTAATTTTGAGTAAATGTGGATGATGTTTAACAGCAGCATGTTGCAGGAGATAGGCATGTATATATGTGTGTGTGTGTGTGTTGCAGTGTGAGTTGGGGGTAGGGTTGGCTTTAATGAACAGCTTCTGGCTCAAGCTGCAGCAGCCGCTATCTCTCTCGCTGCCTTTATCATCCCTCACACTGTCTCTGCTCTCTCCTGTTTCTCCACCATTTACAGTAATTACTGTTCTTTGGTGGTTCAGTGGGATTTGTACAGGGATAGACGCTGATAACATACCAGAGTGTTTGTGTATTTTGTCTAATTTCCTTTTTTTTTTTTTTTTGTCTAATTTCCTGAATGTCCTCCAGAGGGTTGTTCTAGAAAGTGACACTCCTAAGCCAGGTGTAGCTCACAAATTAGCCTTTCACACCAACATGATAGACATGATAATCTGGTAAAGACTTCTGTTGGGGTGAAACAGTCTTCATGTGATCGTGCACCTTCTCCTGACCTTTACCAAGCCTTTCAAACGGCTCTGCTTTGTGATAAAGCGTTTGTAATAGCAGGATTATTATTAACCATATACCATATGGTAGATACAAGTGGTGAATTCTGCCCTCTTGTACAATAAAATAAAGAAATCCCACTGGATTTTACTGGTTTTGGTCTGCGCAGTACACCATGTTAAATCCCCAATGAAGAATTAAACAATATGTATTGTGCTAGAATTCTGTCTTGGTTTAGAGTTCAGCACAGAGGGCAACATAATCATACACATGGTGGTATTTTACGTGTACAGGTTTATCATCTACATTCCATATTAGCTCTTGGGTCTATCGTTGGTAATCAGGGCTCAGCTTTGTGTATTATCAGCTCCTGTCCTCACGATTCTTTTATTAGCTCTCTGACACAAGACAAGTAAAGGCTTGGTGTTTAATAAAGGCTCAGGTTATCAGTAAATTAAGGAATGAATTGCATGTTTGAGTACAAATACTGGTGTCATAAAAAATGTGCTTTTAGAGGCTAACGATTTTGTTCACATTAGACACCGTGACAGGAAAGGATTCTAAATACCAAAAGGTCAAACCAATCAATGTGATAGCTACGGTATTGCATCCAGTTTCTAGTTAAGGAAATAATTTATATACAGAGATATATGATTTTCTTTGAATTTATAATATATATTTTATTTATAAACTATATTTTCAAATACACATCATCTGCCTTTATTCCATTTTTCATTTTGCTTGCTGAAATCGTCCGGCATATATTAAATGTGGATATGGAGGAGAGGTGCATTCATGAGACGTAATGAATTTATATCCTTGCCATACACACATAAGCCTGTCTGGAGCCGACTGGCCAGACAAATATGAGACTAAACAGCATGGGACATTTTTTAATCTTTTCATAACAGTTCCACTGGCCCCTTGGGAAGCAGAGTCCAGGTACTCCAGATGGCCAGTCTGCCACCGATAGTAGCATTTATTTGCTATATTTCAAAGCTTATGTGTTGGGGTTTGCTAAATTATACTGTGTGTGTTTAGAGCCATTTTCCCAAACAAATGTCTCTGGGAAAATGGCTCTGGCCCTCTAGCCTGTAGGTAACGTGGAATTATCTGAATGATTATGAGGATCTTGGTTTAGCCTGCAGCCTGTTTGCCAAACCAACACAGTGCAGAAATCCCTACTGTATGCTCCCCAGGAAAGAGGGGACACTGATTTATTTTATTTATTTTTCCATTTTACTATTTGGCGCTCAATGAAAAGTGGAGATTCCTGAGTAATATTATTCAGCCTTATGAGCTTCAATAAGCGATTTTGTGCAGCCCTTTGTAGTGTCATTTCACGTGTCCATCATAATTTAAATGCACAGCCAATGCCTTGTCTTGTCCAATCTGGAAAGCGTTTTTGAAAAGATTACGTTACACTGGTTTCTGTAGTCTGCCGAGTCTTATACATGACATTATAATATTCAGTCAGTAGTTGGCTGAATAATCTTTTAATTAAAATCTCAAAGTGATAAGACAAATATGGTCTATGGCCCCAGGTTAGCACGTTCTTTAAATTGCAGGTGGCACTTTTTAATACCATTGGGCGAGGATTTAATGTTGCCCCTCTCTTTCCTCATTTCTAGAACAACATAATTTCTCATTGTTTTCGTGTCATCAAGCAATTAAGTGAATTTCCCACATCGTTTGACCTTGGTGGCACAATGGGAAATACAGCATAATCAGAAAGAAACTTCCTCTCTGTTGATTTAATTTTGCTTTTCTGAAGATTAATTTCTTAAGTAATACATGCTGAAATGTTACTTGTACTACTTTAAAGCAGTAAGGAGGAATAATATTCGCTGCGCTTAATGGACACTTAATTACATACATTTTCTGTTCATTGGCCAAGTCTGCTGTATATAGTGCTGCAGTGGAAAAACAGAAATGCTGAACACAGAAGTGGCTGGCAATTTGTTTCTGGTTCATTAAATTGGTTGTACATGTAACATTTCAGATCTGTCCATGCTTCAGGTACCATAACAGGTTCAAGTACGTACTTATCCACCCACACTGTTCACCTGACTACAGGTCATTAGTGAGTTATGTAAAACTTCCTTGCCTTGTGAAACAAAGACTCTGCAGCCTGTAAAGTATCCAGTAAAAGAATGCTTAACATCAATCCTTTTATTTCCATCCTGAATATAAATGAGTTTCCTCATGAGGGGTTCATTCCCTCAGCCTCCCTCTCATCTGTCTCATCTCCTTCTCTCAGTCTCCTCTTACACCACAGCCAAACGTGAAACCTTCAGTTCCGTTCAGGGACAGTGAGACACACCTTCCCTGTCCTTTCAAGTTCTTTGTATTCAATGTGTGCCTGTTTGAGACATTTTTGTTTTTGCAATCTTTTAAAGTGAAAATGTGCATAAAAAAAACTTGGAAACCCCAAAAGCCTATTTGCTGCAGCTCATTATGAAGAGGATTATTTTTGGAGTCACAGACCTGCAAATGATCGTGTGTCTGCTTGAGTTAAATGTGCACTGAATTGATGTCCTGCGCTGGCTGCAGCAGTGAGAGCTCAGTCACATGGTGTATCTTTGGTGACTCTTCTCTCCTTTTTAATGGGCATCCATGTTGTGCTTCTTCTTGTTAAATATCAGCAGTTCATCAGGAACACCATTAAGGCTTACGTGAGTTTGAATGCAGATTTACTCACACAGACTTGCATTATATTCTCTCCATTGTCTCATTTCTCTGCCTCCTGTGCACAGACGACAAAAACAAAATTGGACTCGCTGTTTTAAATAACTGCTGTTACAAACTGCAGTTTCTTTCCAAACACTGAGTCGGTGTATGATTATCTGCAAAATGTTAACTTACAATGATAGTCCTAACAGTTGTTTTGAAAAGATAACATGGCAAACTATAAAAACCTTTTGTAACTCCCTTTCCCTATACGATGTCATATCCACCTAGGAATGTGCAGAAAAGTACATTTAAATCCCAAGACTCCTACAAAACAGCACGTTTGTCATAAGTATAGTCGGCAACAGCATCTGTGAACCTTCTCAAGTCAGATCAGGATGAAACAGGGATGTTAGAGTGCCACAGCTCCATCGCCATCCTCATTTGCCACAATCACGTCCATCGTCAGCCTACCTCCTGGAATCAAAATTGTCTGAAGAGGAGATGGCGGACTTTTCAATCAAGTTCTAATGTGCAGATAATAGTCTAGCAGTTATCTCAGAAAACCAACAACAACAGATCTTGACTGCCTTCAACCATGCGTATTCAATACTTGGACTTCACATCAACTGCAGGTAGACCAAGATTAGCTACCAAACATCACCAGCTTTGACAAATCGGTTAAACCATCAGTTCAAGTTAGTGAAACAACCCTGTAATACGTGAGCTGCTTTTGGATGTCTCTAAACAAGAATCTTTAATGATCGAGACATTTGAACAGACACCAAAATGTCAGTTTACAAAGCAGTGGTTACCCCATCTCTGCTGTATGCATAAGAAACCTCGACAGCATACCAATCTGAAGGCACCTGAAAAGTTCTAGCAACGCTATCGTTGAAAACATCTAAAATATCAGCTGAGATTATATATGATCTCAGCTGTAGATACATGCATGTATCTACAGCTGAGAAGACAGAAAATCAAATGGGCTGAATGACCCTAAAACAACAAACATTAAGTTTTACATTATCAAGAATACAAGATGGCACAATCTGTTTTGTTGAAAGGCGATCATCTGCCAAAACAAATCTTTGACTTCCAGCTTAAAGAAGGCAAATGGGAAAAAGAAGATTAGAAGATTTCAGCAATTGGGAAACCAATGACAAAGACAGGAAACTCTGGCAAACCATCATCTGAGAAGGAACCGGAACTTCTGAATGCAGAATACCTCTCAAAAGCCAGGATTGGACTCATAAGCCACCTGAGAGCCCATAAATAGATCACAGAATGATGACCATCATCTTTAACTTTGAGGGGTAGTCATGACAATACATAATGAACCACCACAGTATCTTTACACCTTCTTAAAAGAATAGATTTTTTTGAATATCACGTATTTCCTCTTGTGTTGTTCAGAGAGCTGATACTCCTTTCACGTCTGTACATTAAATATGAAGTTGCCACCAGCGACCTGGTTATCTTAGCTTAGCACAAATACTGAAAACTGCTAACTTGGCTCAGTTAAGTGCAAAAAAGAAAACTATTGCCTCTAAAGCTTACTGATTAATCAGTGCAAAACCCATTGACATGTTTTGTTTTTTGCTGATTGCACAGAAATCATATGATGAAAACAAGATGGCAAGAAGTCAGTATGAGCTTTAGAGATACTGGTAGGCTGGTAAGTGTTTTTTTTTTTTTTATCTGGTAGCTTCATGTTTAGGCTACAGACACAGAAGTGATATTGATCTTGACTTCTAATTTTCAGCAAGGCCCCAAATGAGTGCATTTAACAAAATACCTAAACTATTTATTTGACTTTATTATCTGCCGTTCATGTGATACATTTGGATTCAAAGTCGCAGCTTTTGATAATTTTTAGACATGGAACCAACAGAGAGGAAGTGATTCTAGTTTTTAATTGTTGTCTTACAGCTGTGACAAAAGATGAATTTCTGTTTTTATTTGGAAGACAATAAACTTATTCTATTCTATTTCTACTATAGAAAACACATATACACTTCTCTTTCTTGGTCTCACAGTGGACTGCAAGAAACTGCACACGTTTGCAATTTTCTCTAATGTCAAACACTTTGTCATCTTTGCTCCTCTCCTCTCCTCTCCTCTCTGTATTTCAGGTTGTGCTAAAGTCTTTTTTACAGTCACAATAGTCAGTCACTCTGTGAAAATAGTACTTCATGAGTTAACAGAGCAGTATATCCTCTAAGATATGTTGTCACTGACACCAAAAACCTGAACTATATCACATTCCCCAGTTTAATATTAAAACATCTTTCCTGTTTAGGTTGTTTCTGTCTTTAACCCATGTGTACTGAATGTGATAAAGGTCTCTGAATTCAGTCATTTCAGGGATCCTCTGTGACAAATATCTAAACCACAGCTGCCGTACAGCATCTATTAACCTTTCAGATTCTCCTTAATCGTCCCAGCTTGCCACCAGAACCTTGTAACTGGCTAAATTGAAACCGGTGCTTGTGCTCCAGAAACATATCTCTCAGTAAGGATGGCTGTTGGTGTGAGATAGTGTCTTTGTATTGATTGAATGTGGCAGAGCAGGTTTAGACGTGTCAGCAGTTTTTCTGACCCAAAGCAAGCAGGATAAGAAAAGGAACGTGACAAATGAACAGTGAGACAATGAGACATGTTTTTTTTTCCATGCTTTTTTGGATGCTGCTAATTGTAAAAATTATTAAAAGAGAAGTCTTTCCTAAAAGTATCTAGTTTGCATAATTTTGTTGTGCTTTCATTAATTTTATGTTCCACCTTAGTTAAAAGGATCATAGAGATAGAGCGATTTCTGTATTTTGTTTCTTAAAGAGACTAAAGGGGGATTGAGGATTTAATGAGCCCCTCCTTGGATACACCCCCAGGTAGAGCTAAAGAGAGTGTAAAAGAGTGGGAGGGGAAGATGACAGAAGGAGGAAGGACAAACACACAAACACTCGCGTCCCAGCGGGCTAGTATATCTAACATAGTGTAATTACAATGGGGAGCTCCTTTAATTGACTCTTACTGTGAACCCCAGGAGTCTGCAGTGTGTGTTTGTGCAAGAGAGGTAGAGAGAAAAATACAATCCCATAAGAAATGCTTTAATAAACATTGGTGTGAAAAAAATGTTTTGTGGAGTAATTTTAATGCAGCTCTCCTTTCCTCAAAGGTATTTCATTTTTGGCTCTATTTTTAGGCTGTATTTTATCTGAACACAGATATGATCAGCTATCTTGTCTTTAAACATTGTCACACTGGGTTTGTTTGATTTTGATCAACTTGGCTCTCTCTGTCTCCTCTACTGGAGAGAGGAGGTTTGGCAAATGTGTGATTGATTACTATCACATGAAATTTGCGATGCAGAGCCGCATGTTTTCTGAACGTGTGTCCACTGTCTGCATCTATTTTAGATTATAAGTCTGTCCAGTCCCTTAGCGCTGCTGTTCTGTTTTTACTCGCATCAATTCAGCAACAAATGCCAAATACTGCCCTTGGTGTCTTTGTCATGTTGTGACAATGAGGAACTTCTTCCAAATATTTTGTGAAAGTGAAAAATTTCCACTAGTGTACAATGTCCACTAATGTCTTCAATTTGTGATTAAAGAAGGTGATAGACAGGTTGATAAATGATCAGCCCTACAGACAGTGTGTGTGTGTGTGTGTGTGTGTGTGTGTGTGTGTGTTGAATCGCCAGTTTTCAGTTGCATTCATCAGTCTTGTGAATGTCATTACAGCTTCAGGCTACATGTAATCCAATTTCAACAGATGGCAGTGATGTCTGATGAAGACAGTTGTACTGATATTGTCTGACTGGTCTGAGAGAGTGTGAGAGGTGTGTTATGTTCTGGTTTTCATACAATGTGTAGAACACACACACTCGGTGTAGGACCGTCCTTGTAAGCCAAGGACATCACCTAGTTTCACAGGTGGGGGAACACAGACTATTTGCGTTGAGGAAGGGGAGAAGGCAAAGAGGAAGATGAGGATGAGTGTGGCGGGTGAACAGAGAGAGGAAGGGAGGAAAACAATAAGAACATTAAATGAGAAATACTTTACTTCCCCCGAGAGGCCAATCACTAACAAATGTGCCACCCTGTTGACCTGAAATCGCAGCGTCCTACTTTCAGCAGTGAAAGATGGGCACACAAGCAGGCTAACAGGGTGGAGTCAAATCAAATCATTGTTGAAAATCTGTGGACAAACTTCCTGATGGAGTAATGAAACATCTGTAACCCTGGAATTCATTTAAACCTCCTCTAAACTTGCGGTATGAATATGAAAATACAGCTCTCCCTCTCTGTGTCTGCGGGTGGGCATTTCTGCCCAGTTAGCTGACATTTCAGAGATTAGAGGCTTTTGATCTTTCATTTCACATCACAATCTCTGCTCACCACACCCTTTTTTTTGCTGCCTCCACCCCTCCATCCCCCACCATCCTTTTACTCCCTCATCCTTTCATCATCTCATGGTTGTACCACCACCGCTGGATGGGCTGACACCTCTCTGAAGGAATGGGCAATGAGCAGATGAGGAGCAGAGGAAAGGAGGGGATGGGGGGGAGGAAAGCGAAGAACAAGCGAGATTAGAAGATGAGGGAGAGAACGAGGAATGGAAGATGAGAGAAAAGTAAGATGAGTTGATAAAGGAATCGCAGGGAAGAGGTGAGGAAGGAGGCATCAGAGAGAGGAGGTGAGGAGGGTGAGCAGGAGGTGGTGAAGAGAAGTGTTTTATTCCACACTTGCAAAATTAAAGATTGTAGCTCTTGTATTTATCTACCACCGCTGCTGTCATCACTTTTCAGACTTCATTCTTCTCTCTTGCTTTTTATCTTGTGTCTTGAAGGCGCAGTTAAGAAAGCTGCTGTAAGGTGATCTGGGTAGTGATGGGGTTTTGTCACCTAATATTCACTAGTTTGCATGTACGCCGCTGTCAGCGGGATGCCTTCATCCCTATTTTTTACATCCCCCTCCTCCTCATTTGTAATTATAAAGCTGGAAACACCAGAAATGAATGAAATATAAATGTAAAAACTGCCTTCTCTCTTCTTTTCCCTCCCTCACTCATTAGCTCGTTCTGTTCCTCGAAGTCTAGTTGCCTGTTAGCTGGAAGCCGAATGAAACGTGGACTGTAGTGCAGAACAATGACTTGAAGTCCGATCTGTAATAGTGTGCAACACCACTCTGCCACATCCACATAACCTGGAATCTGTAGTTAAGTGAAACCTTTTGTGTTTTTAAATGTTGTAGACTCTGACAGCAGAAATCAATTAGAGCCGCACAAGATATCATTTCAGCAGCAAGATTGCAAGGTGTGCACGCAAAAGTAAGATTAATATACAAGAAAAGCCTGTCTGATCGAACATAGTGTGGTCCGATTTATGTGTTATTGAATACACTATTTCTTTTTAACTTTATTTTAAAGTCACATAAAAAGAGTGAGGAACAGGAAAGAAACAGTGAAAAGGAACATCTGGTTGCAAAAAGAAATGCAATGTCAATTGTATGGAAATATTTCGGCTGCAGAAGAATGATGTTGACCACTCTGTAAAGCAAAAATCTGTAACAGCAAGGGTGCCAGAAAAAACATGTTTAAAACAGTGAACGGTAAACAAAAAATTGTGAAAAAGACTTAAAATATGAGTAAAATAATGATGATTTAAATTCAGTGAAATATTCAAACAATGGTAAAGAATCAATTACCGCAAGATACAGACTTTGATGTGGATATTTTTATAGATTTGCTTTGTTATTTTTAGGAGTGACATGTATGTGAATGCTCATTTCTGTAATATTATATGTGATTTAACAAAACGTGAAAATCCGTAAAATAACTGCAGTTTGTTAACAAAATTATACTCAAAAAGTAAAAAAAATGTTCAGTTTTCACGGTGCAAAAACAGATGCTTTGTCTACAGTGTCTCGCAGCTGTTTCCACCACACAACTCAACACCACATTTCAAAGCCATCCAAAGCGAAAAACTAAATATTCTGAATGCCTTTGCTACTGTTACAGCATGGGAAGCTTCCAAACTGCTTTTGTTAAATAGATTTTTCTTTTTGATGCACATTCGCTCCCCTAATAAATCATCCCAATCATTCTAAAATCACAAATTCTTCCCAAATAGAGTGAATTTAAATCATCTAGTTAAAATCCCAATATTTTTTTTTTACAGAAAAACAAAAACATGTCAGTTTTTTTCCAATATCATCCAGCATCATACAAGTTGTCGACTGGATTTTGAAAAGAAAAGTTTCAGGTACTCATGTGTGTGTTTGTCAGTTTTACCTTCTCATCATCTATCTTGCTATTTCTCCTGCCTGCTTAGTCTTTTTTTCATACATGTCCTTCCATCGCCCATGCACAGTTTTTGTTCTTTCCTCTCTCTTTCTGACTCTGTTTCTCTGTCTCCTTGTCTGTAGAGGTCACCATTAATATCCTATTCCTTTAGGGGATCTATGAATCAATAACTCACAAAGATATGTACGTGCACACACACTGCAAAGCAAAGAGGCCAGATCTGTGTAGAGGAATGTTACAAAAGGACACCAACCATCTCTTTCTTTTACCCTCATTTTTCTTCCTGTGTTTCCTTTTCCATATTTTTCTCTAATTCATCAATTTCCATTTCTCTCTCTTGCGCCCCTCTGCCCTGTTATGCTCTGTATCTACTGTCATAGTCACCAACCAAAGTTTATAAACGCTATTACCATGAATACCTCAGTCACCAGGCTCTCACAGACAGACAGACAGTTTCTCCACATTCCTGGTGATGACATGCTTAGCCACAGCAGCTACCTCAGTGCCATGTACAGCTGGTGTGTGTCAGCTCCGCTAAGCAGAAAAAATGCTCTTCCAGTACACTGCACAACACACACACACATGCACACACACACACACACTGGTTGCTGCAAAGCTGATAGTCTCTTTTCAGTGATTTCCATTTCTAGGATCACTATCCTGACCCATAGTGAAAAGTAACCAATAACATAACAAATGCTATATTATGACTCATCGTTTCACTTTAATTTATTGTTAACTAGCTCCCTGAATATTTAGTCCAAAGTGCTTCCTGCTGTAAAATCTAAACTAAAACAGCCACACTGGATTAATGTGAGGACTTGTGAGGGCTTTGTTCTGGGGAAAAGCTTCCACCAACTGGCAGCTCGTTTCATTATGCTGAGAGAAGCAGCAAGCAGAGTAGAGAGATATATGGCCTTATTTTCTGGAAGAGGATGGAAGCTGCGATTCTGTGATGTTAAGACTGAAGGGCTATTTTTCTGACCACTGCTAGCAAAAGGTATAGGCCAACCCTCCCTGCAGGAAGGACTCTGTCATATTTCCATCATGCTGTTTGAAGCTCCTGGTGGAAACTCGCCTCCAGACAATCACCTGCTGTTGTGACTTCAACCCCCAGACCTGTGCATGTGTGTGAATGTGTTCATTCTTTGTTTTTTCTCTTCTTGCTTTTCCCTTCTGCTTCCTGTCTCTATGTTTTTTCCTCTCATCCCTCTATGCTCTTTTTATGTCTCCTTCATCTCTCACTCTGCTGATGCCCAGTTCTCTCTAACTGCCTTAGTTGACTGATGGATTCATAAAATAGAAAACCAGTGTTCAGAATGGCAAGTCTCTCTTTGTTGAGATGTGTCTTTGGCAGGTATAGTGTTGTACTGTGTTTGTCATGAAGTAGTTGGTGGTTTAAATGTATAGAATCACGCCTGACTTTATTTGACACATAGGAAAAATAATCAATAGGAACGGCATTTATAAAAGCCAACCCTGCAACCTTCCTGTGTACATGTATTTCTTATTAATGAACCCACAAGACACTGTAGAAGCTCTGTAGCTCCTGTAGCTTCTGTTGCTTGTATGTTTGGTTCTACAGTTCACATTTTCTCAGCTTTGTGGCTCAACATTTCAGGCTTACAGACAAGTTAAGATCATTGACTGTATGTGTGTGTTCTTGTTCAGAGCGATATTACCTGTCTACAAGGTGCGATTAAAAAGTTCCAAGTCTTTGCGTATAAAATGCAAAAACCAGGCTTGATTTAAATTTGACTGTTATTCCCACTGAACTCATCACTTTGTACAGTTGTACTCTTAGTGCTCCCTGGAAGTCCTGTTCTGTAAGCATGTCAAGTGCCATTATCAGAGTGCACTAGATTATCCTCTGCTGTGTCAGAACAGTTACTTTCCCACTTGAATTCTGTTTTGGGGAAGAGGAAGAAGTCACAGGGAGCCAAATCTGGCAAGTTCTGGGGAGCAGTGATTGTGTTGTGAGCAAAAAAACTTGTGCACAATCACCGTGCCACAGTTCAGGTTGTTTACCTTAGGATGTTACACTAGGACTTGGCAGACTGACTCTAGGGGACCAATTCATGGTGCATAACCATGTATATGTCAAGCAAAGTGACAAGCATGCTCGTGGTCATGCTTGGAGATTGTGGTTTCTTCTAGTGAAAGCTGCTGTTTCATCACCAGTAATGATCCTTGTTGTCAACATTGGCTCGTCCTGGCCTGCTTACAGACAGAGAATGTGACATTTCTTCTGCTCCAGTTTGAAGTCCATGATAAAATTGCCAATGTGCATCTGCCAGCGGTCACAACAATGCCTGAAACGCAGTCCTTGATGTTGATTGCATGATGCCGTTCAGCATCCTGACTGATATGACAGTTGCAGCTCGTACCTGTTGCAAGCATATGAGCGTTGTGTTCAGAAACACTCGGAGAACCATTTGATTGTACCTTTTATGTCTAAACCAGCTTTAAACTTAGCTAGCCTTTTTAACCCAAACTGATGTGAACCGCTAGAATCAGTTTTCAAGGACTGTCAGTGGACTAAAATTTAAAAAATAAAGCATCTTCTACCAGTGGAAATGATGAAATTATTTTACATCAATGTTTGTATGAAATAACTTTAACATTTTCTTGTAGTCACTTAACACATGAAACAAATACAAAAAGCAGAGGAGAATAGAAAACATACACATTTACTGAGTGCCGTGACATTTTGTTGTTCCACAGTAATTATTGTTTTGCAGAAGCGTCACTTATCCACCCATCAGTTAAGTTAAACTGCTCTGCTGTTTGTGCATTTAAAGGGGTTTCACCATGGATCTACACACAAAGATTTCTTTCTTTCAGACATGTAAGCTGTCAATCACAGACGAACACAGTAATCTTTAAATGGCTGTTGCCATCATGTCTGCACCTAAATCTACCCACTTTAGACATAGTCCTTGGATCACACTAGATATACTGCTTGATCTGTTACTGCCCTGTGTTGCTTGACTACAGTCAACATAAAACTTTTATGTTTGAAGCCTAAAAGCCAGCAGATCTGAACAATGTCAGGAGGAAGCTTACGTGATAGAATTTAAGCTACCTTTGCTAAGTCTGTGGGAAAGATCAGGAGTTCAGCTAAAGTAGTATTTATTTTCTTCGTCTACATTCAACACTATCATGTGTGCAGAGCTATTGTTAGATATGTTAAAATGCACTAAACTTTTCTGTGTACGATGATGCACAACTACGATGTGAGTTACTGTAAGGTGGAGAGGTCAGAAGATTTAGGAGAGTGAAAACTAGATTAAGAAAACACCCTGCTAATGACAGGTTGCTTAAATAGGCACAGATATGAAATAAGACAGAGGAGAAGGTGGAAGTGTTCACTCATCAGGATAGAAATGTTTCATCATAAGACAAAGCTGATCACTCAGGACAACTGTGTATTGATTTGCTTTGACGTTTCCCTATAAAAGAACAAATAGACCCAAACCTTGTTCACAAAATGCTGCCATAGCATAACAGAGACACTGGATCCCCTCACAGTAGATGTCAGAGATTCAGGTTTTTCCTTTAAATTCTCATTTGTCTTTAATTGAATGATAGCATTCAGAATTGTAATTTTATCTTTTCACAGCAGATAGAAAACATAGCAAGCCTCCAAAACCTCGGGCAAGTAGAAGAGAAGGACAAATGAGTCAGCTGTAGTGAGGATTTTAATTCAGATTTCTTTTCTGTAGCTGGTGAACCATTAGTTAAATATATTATTTTAAAAAGTAAACGAAGTGAAATAAAATAAGAAACTGAACCAAATGAATGCAGCATAAATCATTTGGAGGTCTCACTGTCACTTTTGTAATTTTGAGAGCATCATTTATCTTAAGTTTCTGTGTTGTTAACTCTCTTTATCAACAGATTTGTTTTAAAGCTAAAGGCTTATTAAAAATACAAAACTTTAGAGGACATGTTGTCCTGGTTAAACCATAGAGTCCAATGAATCATTGGCTAAACATATCCTGGGTTGCTCCAACTTACATTCCAACAAATTGAATAATGTCGCTGCTCTTTCATGGCCTACATCTGTAATCCTCTCCATTCCTTTTCTCAGTTTGATTGTTATGTTTGTCCTCTTTCCTGCTCGATTTGCAACCTTCATTTTCATTCTCTTTCTGTTTGTCTTGGTCTCTCATCATTCATTCCTTCTTTCTCCTTCTCTCTCCTCATCTTTCTTTTTCTAATATACTCTATCTACCCCAAGTCTTTGTCTGCCCCTGGGGCTTCTGGTTTGTTCCTGAGACAAAAATATCAGTCATGGAGTTTCACTAATTAACTACTTCAAGTGCATGTATGTGTGTTGGTTGTGCGCTGATGTGAATCCCTCTTTCTTTCTCCCTGGGTAACAATCAGTAAGAGGTTACTTCTATTTGTTGTATTTGTTCTGTGTAGTTTAATAAATAAGTTGGAATAAATAAATGAATTATTGAATATTATAAATTATAAATGGGATGGTATTTCTATAGACAATACACACAGTGAATGAATAATGAACTGCTGCAATGGCTCCTTAGTTACACAATTATAAAGGTCCTTTGTTTAAAAATGGAAAACAAGCAGGCCTGTAGTCCATCTAAGAAAAAATAAAAGATTTTATCCCCACTTGCATGGAAAGTTTAATAGGACTTTAAAGGCGTTATTGAAAGAGTTTATGATAATACTGACTGGTCAGTTGTCAACCTCACCTAAAGATGGCTTGACATTTAAAGAAACAGCTCACAAAATAAAATAAATTTCAAAAAGTCTAACCTTATTAGCATCTGAAGAAGTCAGAAACACACAGTGGATTACTTTCATTGGAAAATCCTTAGTGTGTTGTGTTGACCAATGTGGCTAACATGAACATTAGCTTTGAACGTATGCCCACAAGTCAGAGCTCTGTGGAAATTGTAAAGCTGACGGACATGCAGAGAGGGTAGAAACTTTAAGACCGATTTCAAACCAGTAAATAAGGACTGTGTGGGTTACTGTGTTTCCATGTTGCCTGTTGTAGATCAGTGATTTCTAAACTTAGCCAGTGTTTACATCCGTTGGCTTCTCTCCTGCTCACGTATCTCCCAATAAAGCTGTTCTCATTTACATATTAAACTGTTTGTGTTTTCTTTGGCACCAGTATGAAATACTGACTAAAATACATCGACCACATGTTAACAAGCAGTCACTTCAGAGGCATTTTTGCTGTCAATCACAGATGCAAGAGAGTCTTCTTCCTGAAGGGGGTGTGGACAACAGCAGCTCAGTTGCATTTAAAGATACAGTGAAACAGCTGGTTTGAAACTGAAAAAAATATCCAAAATTCAGAAATTACAGGTCCTCACTTAAAGATATTGTTTTGTGGTCTTCTGAATATAAGTACCTTAGTTCATTGACTCAAGTACTGAGTCTATACGCAATTTTGAGAACTTTACTACTTTATTTATATATACGTATATATATATATATATATATATATATATATATATATATATATATATATATATATATATATATATATATATATATATATATATATATATATATACACACACACAACTATATGTAGCTTTAGTTACTAATTACTTTGTGGATTCATATTAGTACATAGGAATACATTTAAATCAATTGAACTGTTAAAATCTAGTAATGTAATTAACATTAATATTTTGAAATTGTACATTTTCATGAGGAGTGCTTTATATCAGTGCTATGCTTTGCTATTTTTACCTAAGATGAATTTTAACAGAGTGGATGTATTTGTACAATAACAGATTTCTGCATGTGTATTGCTACCTTTAAGTACATAATAAAAAGTTGCTGTTGGATGGAAAAAGCAAGATTTTTGAAGATTTCACCATGAACTCTATTTTTGCCATCTTCGGCTGACCTTTTAGGGTTTATTGTTTGTGAGTTGTGTTCTGTCTTAATTAGAGTGAACGCTGGTTTTGACATTTACAGTTTATTTGCATCAGCTTAACGTCAGACCTTTTGTGACTCATATTTTAAATGTTACTTTATGGAGCTTCATCAGTTTCTACTGATTGCTTTACATTCATGAAGCCTGCTGTGCATGTTGTTTTGGAGGCTTTTTCCAAACCAGGACTGCCATTATGTATGTCTCCTCACTCTGTCGTCTGTCGTTTTCACCGTGTGTTGCATGTGCACATGCTTGTGCACTGTAGGAGATGGATGAACGTAATTTCCATTGGCCCAGGCACCACTTCATCACTATAGTGTGCACACACATATTGGTTATACATGCACACATGGCCTTAGGCACTACTTTATCACTAAAAGAAACAAACAGGGTTTTAAATCAAAAGCAGATTGCATTACACCTTTATATATGTTGCAGTTAGGCAGGTGCGCACATACATGTTGAAATGCATTGTGTTTCATGTGCACAAATACACCGAGACACTCACACTCGCATGTTCGAAGCACACAGACACAAAGGCACAATTTGAACTAACGGAGAGAGAGAGGGATAGCAGATTTTTTAAGTCCTTTTTATCCAGTCATGTCTTAAGTACTGTCCTTATTGTCACATTTATTTTTTTTTATTTATTTGACAGTGTATTATTACCTGGCTTTATAGAAGTTTTTTTTATTGCTTGTTATACAACCTCTTTAAAAGCCAATTAATGCACAATAATGATTCACAGAAATCAGAATAAATGCTAAATTAAATCACATAATTTGCAATAATCCATCAAATGTACCATTTGCATACTGAAAATAAATCTAAACTTTGGCATCCTGAAGTCAGTTGATGGGAGTTAGAAAACCAGTAGGTTCTGTATGCTAACCCCTGACTTGTGATGGTAAGATTAAAGAAACTCATTAATTACAATTGTAATGTCATTTAAAACCACGGTTATATACTGAGGAAGAACATTTTCAGTGCTGAATGAAACAGTGACTCCTCAGACGTTATTTGTAAAGTAGCATTAAAACGCCCTCAGTACTGCACTATATTGTGTTGTTAGCTTGACATATTAGATTGCAGGTACATCGTTGCTCTGACTTCTAGTAAAGATAATGGAAGAAACTGGCAGACAGATCCAAGGCAGTGTGGGTAAAGCATACTGGATAAATAAATAACATAGGGATTGTCAAAACCTGTTGTATCAGAGAAATACTAAAGCAC
The DNA here is from genome assembly GCF_022539595.1 of Amphiprion ocellaris. Classification (NCBI taxonomy): domain Eukaryota; kingdom Metazoa; phylum Chordata; class Actinopteri; family Pomacentridae; genus Amphiprion; species Amphiprion ocellaris. The sequence continues at coordinate 16,874,658 of NC_072766.1, forward strand.
CTGTTTAACACAGGTAATGTGGGAAAGACTCTATTTTTATTTTTATTAATTTACAGATGAGGCAGGTAACAGCAACTTCAGAGAAGAAACGGCAACAAAATTGATGACAAAGAAGAACTGGTATCTCAAAAGTAATCTGTTCCAACACTGAAGAAAACAATAATCCTTTTCACCATATCACTGATATCGTTCTAGCACAATAGAGAACATCAAACTCTGTACTAATCCACCATCCAGAAATACTACAAAGGCACCACTTGCTTGTATAAACATACACACACATGCATGCTTACCCATGCAGTCTCTCTCTTAAACACAGCTATAATGGGTATGTTGTCATCATTAGGATGGCTATTGATTAAACACTATCTGTGCCATAAAAGTACCATTATCACTGCAATCTATTCTGTGCAAAACATGCAGAAACACGCATGCAGCCTATAAACGCACAAGCTTTTGTCTGTGTGATTGTAGTGTATAAGCATTTAATCGTGCTTGAGCTCATAAACACAGACATGCACACACAGAGGTGTACACACAGATAATTGGATGAAGCATTTGGCCTATAACCTGATGGTCATTCTGGAGTAGGAGATAATTGTACTTTTACAACCTTGGGGATTATGAGTGCGGTTGAGAGAGGAAGACAGAGAGAATGTAAAACCCAGAAATAGAGGACGATCATCAGGTTAAGTACTTATAATGACACTGGAATATAAAAAGAAAATACTGTGCAGTGTTTATTAACATAGCACGTAATTCCTTTAATATGCAGAACATGTTTTGACCACATACTTAAAGATTCTTAGTAGTTTTTTATTATTTTACCACATAATGAAAAAGATGCACGTTGTTATTTTCACACATTATAGTCAAGCATGGTAGCATGGTATATAAAGATTGTGGTGTAAAAAATGGGAATTTGTGCCAATTCTTGGACGACAGCCAGAGTGCCCTGCCTAGATGAAGTTACAGAAGTCAAAAATAGCCAGAGGTTAAAAATTAATTGGCGTGAGGTCAGCAGTTGCTCAACACCGTATGGGATAAGCAGCAAGAAAATAGATGAGAGGAGAATTACTAGTCACTTGGCAACCATTTAACGTGTTTGTCCCCAAAAACATGCCCAGACTCACTATTTGTATTATATTTTGGGGCCTGTTCTATAATGCATACAGCAGATGATCTGATCCCAGTCCTGTGCTGACATCTCAGTTATGAATGTCAGTCACCGGAGGCCAACAGCACTGACAGCGTTTGTCACTGTACCGGTATAAGATCTGATGTGGTGCATCCTCCTGTGCTACTGTGCTGTACCTATTATTTTTCAGTTTTTTTGACAGCATCAGAACTGAGCAGATCTCTGCTGTCATACAGGTTTTCTTGCAGCATTAAGTCTTTCACAATCAGTGTTAAGACAAGAATGAAGCACAATAAAGTGGGGATAGGAGTTCATCATTTGTATTACCTACACACATACCTGAGTTGGATGTAATTCAAAATACTTGTAGCCATACCTATGCTCATGTATACACACAGAGACATACTCAGTTTATTTGCTAGACAGGGATTCCATTAAATGTGCCATAACACATTCAAACACATACCACTAGTCACTGCTTGTCAGCATGTAAGTTGTGTTTTGTCCTCCTGAAATCGCTCAGGAAAACACATTTTTGTAACAAGCTCCTCATCGATTGGAAGATAGCAAGCATCACACTGTATTTTATTCTCTTCATGGTAAATCTAAAAGTGGAAATAAGATAAAAATGTTGTTTGTAGTATTTAGATGTTGAGGTTAATGGGTGACAGAAATGTGTTCAGTGGTTGATGTCTGCCTTTCTCCGCATTCACAGAGTTAAGATGAAAAGGATGTTGTAGAATAAAGTTATGGGTGCAGTAAATGCATCGAGGAAAAGCCTTTCAGAGCTGACTGGTTGCTGCCATGAGAGTGGAGGGAGGAGTAGCTATTCCCCAGTGAAGCACCTTTTGATTCAGAGTATAGCAGAGCAGTCAAGCAGTGAAAACCGATTTCCTACAAAGAATACCGCTCTGAAAACAGTAACCTGCTCTTTTTATCATTACACACCCCTATTCTTCTGAGTGAACCTGCGCTTAGCTTGTCTGCAAGGCTAGAACTTTTTCATTTCTATTCCATTTTAATTTCTTACTTGTTTTGTTTCTTGCTTCCTTTTGTTTTTTTCTTGTTGTTATGCTGAAAACCAGTAGTTTGAGAAAGGGGGTAGGAAGAGATGGAGTGGAAAGAAACAGAGACTAGATTGACCTCTGAGGTCATGTCTTTACGAAAGCAGCTGGAAAGCTGGATGTGGTGCCGCTATGGGGTACAATGAGCTGTGATTTGCAGTATAAAGACTTCTGAGTGTGTGTTGCATGTGAAATGTGTTTAAAAGTCAGTGTTGTGCAACTTTAGCCAACTGCTGATGAAAGAACTGCATCTTACTAGTTACCTCTTTGCACTGGGCCTCTGAACAGCCTGTCTGGTGCAGTTAATGCTTAGAAGTTTGCCAAATGGCTGCTGTTTTAATTAGTTTTATGTTCAGAAATTACATGTCTAGCAATATTTGCTAATTTCTTGTTTCCTAGTGACAAGACAAGCGTGAGGATCAGCTGGAGTGAGTTTATTTGTCTAAGCCACCAGAACAGACGAGGCTGTTAAATCATTTTAATTTGCTAACAAGGTGCAGAATGTAAATTTATTGAATAACTCAGCTTAGTTCTGTCAGTGTTATTGACAAAGTGTTCGCTGATGGGCAGCAGGGGAATGTGAGGAAAAAATAGCCATTATTGCAGGTGATCAGAGAAGATTTACTGTTTCTGTTGGGGAAGCTGATAAGATTTGAATATATTTAGACACACACAATGTCTTTCCAGGAGCTGCGATGTTTTGCAGTAATACAGAGTGTATCACAGCCAGAAACTGCCATTCTAATGTGTTTGTTTGTATGTGAGTGATTTGTGTCCATAAGTATGTGTTCATGTGCATTTTTGTGTGTGCAGCAGCTTAGTAGTTCATCAGCTGAAAATGTGCTAACTTGACAAAAGCCCGTGAACTTTATTGTTTTACTTCCCTCTAATATGACTGGATATCAGAATGGAAATGAGCCATTAGAGAGCATGAGGCTATCTCGTGTTCGATTACACATTGCCCGGGGCTAATGGTGTGTGTTTGTGTGTTAGACGGAGAGAAATTTAAGTTCTGTGTGCAAGCAGCACATAGCCTTATACCCCCTTATTTCACCATGTATGTAGTGTGCTGTGCGTATGTGGTTGTGTTGGCTCACATCATTGCTTTTCCATCCACTTTTCAAAGCTGCTGCTTAGAGCCACTTCCTTCTGTGGCAGTTTCCACTCAATAGTGCTCAGTGATTTCCTGTCTCTCTAATTCATCCCGCCTGCTTTCATTCACACACAGCAACTTCACTAACAAGTTGACTAATGAGTTTAAACACATTTCTTCACCCTCTTTTCTCCTCCCTCTTGACTCTTGACCTGTTCCTCCATCCATCTAATTACAGCAACCTTTTAACTCTTGTCTTTCTGTTTCTTCACATCTTTTAGCTTCGTCTCCTTGCTTCTCCCAGTCCCCCTCCTATCCCCCGCTGAGGTTCACTGTTTTATGCTTGTTTAAACAGAGACAGACTCCTGGGGTGTGTGTTTACTTGTATTGCTCATATTGTGGTGGCAGCCTGTAAATGCAGGCTGAGTGTGGTGATTCAACTTCCATTTAAGGGAAAAAGCAAGTTCCTTTAGTGTAAATCATTAAGTTTTAGGGTGAATACTTGGCTCAGAGTTAAGCGAGGAGTGGTTGTGGTTATGGTTAAGGGATGTAAGTCTACAGGAAATTAATGTAATGATGGTTTGAGTGTGTTTGAAAAAGATAGCACAGCAATAGGAAGAAATTACTAAGAGAAAACTACATTGTGTAATCAAATAGACCATAAAAACAATTACATTACATGATATATACCAGTGTTTCTGTTCGAGATAGACAAAAGGCCTTTTTCTGGAGGTGTTCTATGTCTTTGTCAGGGAATCGACAGGAGAACGATGACAGGAAATGAAAGGAGAAAAAGATAAGAAATGACATTCAGTAAAGTTCCCAGACTTTACTCGGACATGCAACTGTTCGTTGTCAGCACCTTAAAATCAAGATTTCTGAGATCCTCTAGTCGCCCAGTTGTTAAATATAAGTGACCGAGTGTAGTGACAACAGTCAGGCAAAGTCAAACGTTAAATGTAATTGAACGTGTTACTGGAGCTGCATGTGTACCTGCATCGGGATAATAACAACGTAAACTACACTGTAGGGATGCACAATGTTGGATTTTTCTGATATACTGCTGTCTTTCAACTCATTTTTGTGGATGCCAATATATATGCACAAATTTTATCTCCTTAATTGCAGAGAACATCAAATCTCCCCTGTAGTGGAATTAACATATAATTATGCACATTCTTATGTCCCACTGGCAGGCGCAGACATAGTAGGAAAAACTTAAACTTTCATGTAACACATGCCATATTTATTTTATTTTCAAACAAAACTTTAAACTTTTCATTTGACAGACGATATCTGCCATTTTATGCTGATGCCGATGTTTCATTTCATTAATGGCCCGTACAGGTGATGATGCGGATATCATCGTGCCTCCCTACGGCGCTGTCAGCTGTCCAGTCAGCTGTGGAGTTGGATTTAGTTCAACTATGTCATCAGATGGTCATGCGGCTCAAGCTCAGACCTCAGGCTATAAAATAATATTGTAGGTTTTTATTGTAGCTCCTGAAAGACGCTTTCTGCCTGCAGTGTCAGTGCACATCTGACCAACCTTCAGTACATACACAGTGTACTCTGATGCAGCTGCTGCACACAGTACAGTTCACTGATGGCTCCTGAGGGGTCGACTCATCAGAACATCACCTCTGTCACATGGAGACCAACTAGCCAGCACTGCAGTATTTCCCACAGTATGTTTATATTTAATAGAGCTTTAATAATATTCCTTATTGTATGTGTTATACATAATGATTATAGAAACTGAGTGAACTAAAGAATAATGTGAGTTTTTTACAAAAAAAGAAGAAATAGTCTAAGATAAGAGATTTTAGTAGCGACTTGCAGGCAAAAGCACAGCTGTCTCTTTGTAAGTTGATATGATGAATGTAAGTATATCCATCTGTTTAGTCATCTAAAGAAAATTAAACGTTAGCATTCCATTATCAATCTTATGCTATTTGATGAATTTAAGTCCATTGTTTTTGAACTATCTTTTGCTTCTCAGAAACTCTAAAAAAATTGTTTCTTATTTCTTAAAGTAGCCACTGTTGTCCTTTAGAAGTGCCTGACTCACTGCTGGAAATATTTTAACCAGCTTCAAGAAGTCGTCACCTGAAACGATTTTCATGCAACATTTGTGTGTGTGTGGGTTGTGTTTATCTTTAGTACTGTTGGTGTACAGAGATATTCATTGAAGAGAAACAACAGTCCATCATTACTTTAGGACATAAAGGTCAGTTGTGGAAATTTCCAAGAACTTAAAAAGTTTCTTTCATTGCTAATTTACAAAACTGTTGAAATGCAGTGAATGAACTGGCTCTCACAAAGACCGCCTCGTGAAAGGAAGACCAGGAGTTTCCACAGCTGTAAATGATGAGCTCCTTTGAGTCACCAGCTTCAGAAATCGCCAATTAGCGGCACCTCAGATTAGAGGACACATCAATGCCTTGTTGAGTTCAAGTAGCAGACACATCTCAACATGAGCTAATCAGGCCTTTGTGGTCAAATTGCTGCAAAGCAACCGCTACTGTAGGAGACGAAATACGAAAACAAGAACTGAATAGGTCAAGAAGCAAAGAAATAGACATTAGATGAGTGACAATCTGGATTTTAGTTTTACATTATTAAGTGAATGTCAAGGGGGTGCAATAGGTGCCGACTATGAAGGATCTACAACGGAAACATATTTAGTTTGTTGACCCTTTTTGTTTATTACATAGTTTCACATGTCATTTGATAGTTTGATGTTTTCCACATGCTAAAAATAAAGAAAAAATACAACATAAATAGGTGTGTCCGGGCTTTGAGTGGTGCTGTACACGTATTTGGGCCTTACAAGGAAAAATTAATTAACATTTTGTAATAATCTTTTTAGGTTATGACAGCTCCTGCTGAAATTTAATTAAGTGGTGGAAATAAGTCTCCCGAATTACTTGTTAGAGAGTATGTTCATGCAGCAGTGTCAGTGAGTGAGAAGAGGGTGTTTAGCCCCGTTTTTTCTTCATATTTCCTCTGTAATTCTGACTGTGTTTGTCTGCCTGTCTATTGAGAGATGAAAGCACCATGATTAGGTCATAAATACTTTATCAAAGCAGTAAAAGTGCGCTCACATGCATGCACAGAACACACACAGATGCGGCCTTTGATTGGGTCTGATGGCCTTTGTAGTTTTTCTCAGAGTGACAGTAATTGAACCGATTCCAGCAACATTAAAGACATAAACCATCCAGTCACAAATTTTTTGAACCGACGTGACAGGACAAAGCAAACTAATCCAGCGCCTCGATATGAGATGACAGGACCTCCCGCTCCCCACCAACCCAAAACCCCTCCATCCATCCACTTAGAGATGTGCCATCCGTACATGTTTCCAAAATGTCACTGGGATCATTTTGATCTGCTCCTCCTGCCATGAATACTTAATGTCAGCACAGTGCAGTCCTGCAGCTGACTGGAGTTTACTGTGAGCGTACAGGTTAACATAAGCATCCCAGGGTTTTCCTAGTCTTTATTTCTGATGGGGATACGTGTACAGGAATGATGATGCCTCACACAACTTTTTCTCTTTGTAACAGTAATAGAATAAGGTGTAAAGTTTAGCAACTGATCCAAAAAATGTCGATATTTTTTCCTAAAACAAAGTCCTGAATTTGTGAAGTACATGTGCCATTTGAGCAGATGAATAGGACTGACTCATTAGAAATCAACAGGCTAAGAAACTCTTATAAGTGAGGTCTTCAATCCAACACAGCAGCTACAGTTGTGAACAAAAGCTTACATGCGCTTGTAAAGACCATGTATATCATGACAGTCTTTTCAATATATTCTGTAACTCTGAATTTTCTATAAAGGAGTCCTCGAAACGCATGCATCTTTGACACGAAAACAATCCTGGATTGCTTTTGATTCTATGTTTCAATATTTTGCTTTCATAGAAATGTTTTGTTTTCAAAGCAATTTTATTTCATAGAAAGAATTAATATTCAGGATTGTTTTATTGTAACAAAGATCCATGTGTTTCAGTGAAAATAAGGAAAATAATCAGTTATAGGACTAATTATAAACTCAAGACTGCAATGATACTCTTTAATTCTCTATTTTTTAACTTTTAATTTTAACCCTCAATCTGTTCTTTAATTTTCAAACTGCCTAGTTCCTTTGTTTGAGCTGCGTGCTAATCTAGTATTTTTTTCCATTTAATTTATTGTCATTTTTACTTTTTATTCTTAATTGACTGCTCTGACTTGTCCCCTATAACTTGTGTAACTGTCTCTGCGTTTGCATGTTTTAACTGTCAAAGCACTTTGTGAACGCTGTTCTTAAGTCTGCTATATAAATAAAGTTATTATTATTATTGTTACTATTATAAACATGATCCTTACACGTGTATGTCAAATTTTGTTAGCAACTGTATTGACTGAATCTATGAATATCTATTTTAAAGTAATAATTACCCTGACCCTTGTTGGAGTGTTTCTGTTGTATGGAGTCCAAAATTTGTAAGTGAAGTTTGTTTTTCATTCCCCCAGACGGATGCGACATCTTTGATCTTATTTTCCATTTTCCACATCACAGGCTGCTCACCACACCCTCCTCTCACTCGCCTGTCTTTGCCTCTGTTCTTTTCTCTCACATTTATCATTTCTCAAAGTTTCATCCAAAATCTAATCAGCAAAAATATTGTGTGTGACAGGCAGAAAAAATAAAAGAGCCAACAAATGACTGGAGGACTGGCATTTTCAGCAGCATTTTGAAGAAAACCCTTCCAGACATAATGCACGCTTTGGTGTCTTTTGTGCAGATGCAGTAATTGTAAAATTCTCCACAGTGAGCATGGCAATATCTGAATCCCATCAGGCCTGTCATCCCCATTAAGAGTCTACTGTTATTTGGTAGAGGGCTCATTTCATTTCATTTTGTGGAATACAGTGCATTCACTCAAGATGGACAGAAAGTAGTCCTGCAGGTGCTCTAACATCTCTCTGTGGCTTTCTGCTAAACTGGTCCCCCTTCACAAACACTTCACCGCAGTGCCACCTCATATTAGCTCACACTCCCATTTGTGGAGGGCTCTCATTATTAACGAGAGGTTATAAATAAACAGGTAAACTGTAGGAGGCTCTCACCGTCTCCTGTCATGTGAAGAAAACAGCCATCACCATGGTTACTGATGGACGATATGTTTGCCTAGCTGTGGAGGTATATTATGTGGTCTGCAAATGCACAACATCTCAGCCAGAGAGCAAATCGTACAGACTAAAGAGCTGAAACAAACCATTATTTTCAAAATCGATTATTCTGCCAGTTATTTTCGTGATTAATTTTTCAGTCTTTAAAATATCACAGAGGAAAGAAAAATGGTCATTATAATCTCATACAGTCCAAGATAATATATTCAAATTGCTTGTTTTTCCCAACTGAGTTCCCAAACCTCAAAGCTAATCAGTTTAGTTTTGTAAGCAACCAAGAAAACCTGTAAATATTCACCTTTGAGAAGCTGGAACCAGATCATTTTTGGCTGATTAACTTTCTACCAAGAGTAATCAGGCAGTTTATTTCTAAAATTGCATTCCAAAGCAAAGGAATAAAAAATAAGCAATTTTTCATTCTCTAAAATGTTATTTGTAAAAAGCATTCAGACCTATGTTTATGTCCAATTTGTACAGTTAAATGTGGGTCACATTTACCATTGAAAAACTTCACTGCAGTCCTTATCTAATTAGACCAGCTTAATTTGTACTGATGTTTGTGGGAGCGACGCTTGCTGAGACGAAAGAGCAGGTTATAGTGTCAAGAAAATCATTATGTGGTGACACGAGCTCCAGCAGCTGTGCCTGTAGCAAAATAAGAGACAAGTAGAGAGGTTAGAAAGTCAGAGAAAGAGAGGAGGAAGATCTGGGAGGCAGATGAAACTAGAAGGGCACTTGGAGAGCGCATCCACCACAAACATCGTATCTCACAATTTTACCAAAAGTGATCTGGATCCACACCAAAATTTCTTCGGGTCTTGCTGTGCCCACGCTCCACCTCTGCACCAAGTTACAGAGAATTCAGCTTATTAGTTTTTCTGTAGTCCTGGTGACAAGTAGAAAGACATACATTCGCCTTAGCTGTACCGACACAAAGCAGAGTGCGTTTTTGTTTGGGATGCAAAAGGCATCCTCCAACTGACTCTGCAGATGTGGATGTTCTGCTAGATTGACTCTCATCCCTTGAGAGAGACTGAGGGTGTGTTAGAGAGACAGATAGAGATCTATATGCTCAGTTCAATGCCCTACCACTGTTTGTTTAAATGTTCTTCCCTGAATTAATGCTGTCACTAGCCACTGCTGCCTTTTCCTAATAAGGTGTGAACTGTAGGGGGCTTAAATACTCCTCTTCACACAGTAGATGAGTAAATAACGTGGGAAAATGGTATGTTATTCTAAAATAATAATAGAGAATATTACAAAACATAGTTCCGCTTGTCTCATGCACCACTTTATGTGATCTTTTTAATAGTAGTTTATCTTAAAGGGTCAATGCATATCATCAAACCAGGCTTCCAGACCCTCCTCTTTACTTATTTTTTCCTTGCTCTGTTTATTCTGTGGTTTAGTAACAATGTGTTGCCATTAAAGTGCGGACTTGACTGTCCCTGAGTGATGACGCCCACAGATTACTCTATGACAGCAGCCTCATACTAATGGATCCAATGTACATTTATTTGCTTCTAAAGCAGCAAAACAATTTGCAGCAATTCAGTTCTTTCCTCAATCATTTGAAGGATTTTTCTACAAAATTTAACAAATATTCTCCATATGACACTCAATTGACATATTGCATGTAGTATTTTTGTGTTTAGGATTTTTAGCTAAAGAAAACAAGAAATTTTGAAGGTATCAGTTGTAACTCTGGGAAACTGTGAGCAACATTTCTTCATAAAACATACAAATACTAGATTAATCAAGACACCGTTAATAGTCACCATCAATAATGGGAATTTTAAACGCAACCCTACTACTCTACTGTATAAAAGGTTTCTGTGCATGTTTGGGACTTTGCACACAAGATGCCAGAAGCATTACATACAACAGCATTTACCACACATTCTGTTGTTTCAAAGGAATCTGTATGATTCTCAGATTTCTCTAAACTGAATTTCTTACAAAAAATAGCAAAATATTTACACGGAACACATCTTAAACATCTGTATGTTTCTATCATATGTGACATCTGTTTCATAAAATGAAAATGTAATAAATGCACTTACCTGTTATTCTATTGTGATGTATTGTAATTCATTTATAACATATGGCTCTGCTCTGTGATGTATCTGTGTGCCCCCCATTGTAATGCACGCTTTATGGCACGGATGATAAATGTCTGTGAGGGGAACTGAATAACAAGTTCACAAGATGAAGAAACCACAGTTTGTAGGTTTGTGTGAAAGAGACAGAGCGGGAGTGGAAAATTTTTGATAAAGATTTTGCATATTGTCGTGAATGAGTTGAGTAAAAACCCTCATATCCCACGAGGCCTGACTGTAATGGTGTTTATTACAACTGCAGATTCAAATCGAATCAATTTGAATCAAATATCAGCAGGAAGGGAAACATCGTCTGCGACTCTCCTTAAATTTTACCTCCACTCTCTGCATGTCTGTCTCTTTCTCTTTATCTGACAGAATACTAATATTACCAAACCTAGTTATTTTTCTACTTTCTGCATGGGACAGAGAAAGCACGCCCAATGCACACAAACACACCATAACCACGAACACACTTGTTTACCAGCATCAGCGCAGTATTTGACACATCAAAGACAGCGGTGTTCGTTTCCTTTTCTTTCCTTTTTTTTAGTTTTCACTTCTCTGTTAACTTATTTTATGTTTTTAGTGTGTTTATTGATGTTTTCTCACTCATCATCTCTCGCTGTCATTTTCTTTTAAACAACTTCTTCAGGCATCTTATTATTCAAACCATGTCTGTGCCAACTCTGCCACTTGAAAGAAACAAACCATCTCTCTGCCTAGTTTGAAATTTTCTCTCTGCTACCTGAAAGCTTTGGCTCATGAATTAATTTGTTCCTGATATGTGTATTTAATATCGGCCTCAGCACCCTGATATGTTGCAGAAGATTTATATAGACAAGTGCTAAAGCATGTCCATAATGGTGATTTGTGACAACACTACACTGTGTATTTAGGAAGGCTGACTGTTGGTTATTTGAGTTTAAACATTTTAGTAAGAAAAACAATGTGATTGTAAAGAATTGCTTTATTTTTTAAATATTTATTTCCTAATCAACCATTGGTTTAGATTTGGCTCGCGTGTATCAAATAGGGTGTAAAGATTTATATACATCTTTATATATCAATATTTAATTTGTTTAAAAATAAAATACAATACACTTAAAGGTAAAGTGTGCAATTCTAATCCAATATGTTTTTTAAAATTTTTATTTATTTAGTGAATATCTCCTCATAGTCACCTAGCCTTCAATTTTGTGTGTGCACTAAGGCAACAACTGGCTCTGTACATGTTTGTGTTGTGGACGCTAATGCTAGTGCACAAGATTAGCCAAACATGAACAATTCTTCTCCAGAATCACAGACTGCACATTTATTTTTGTTTCTGCGATAACATACCAATAGTTGGAACAGAACAGGCCCCGTAAATCCATTACTTCAGCCTTTCTGCTCCCATTGCTGGGCAGGATCTGATCGCTTCGACTGTAACAATTACAGGTGGTTACTGGGCCTAATTCCAGCTTTATGACAATGTAGGAAATATTATAATGGAGATTTATTATGTTACCCTGCATGCTGAATTTTACATTGATGCGATTTACAAAGAGAAGTCGATGAGAAGAAACAATGCTTTTTGTGATCTTCAAATTTAACCGCTTAACATTAGTTTTCTCTGAGTTAAACCAGTCAGCATCAGGCTACGCAGAGCAGTTTTTCATTAAATACTCCAGGTTAGGCATGCTTTTTCTACACCAAAAGCAACCCTGAAAAAGGCTTGACAGGGACAGTTCCTACGATCAGAACATGTACGATGAAAGATTGAGGACCCCCTAAAACAGCTTGAAGGCTCCTGCAGCGGAAAACGGCTTAAGGATGGTGGAAATAAAACACGATGACCATGTCTGCCCTCATAGTTTAGCATGTTAGCTAACATGCTCTAATTTGTACAAAACTTGGATAAACAGTTCAATTTCAAGGGATTCTTGAAGTCATTTGGATTCATCTTTTTGAGAACATAAATGATTGTACCAAAATTTCAGTCCCGACCAATATAGTGGACCAACCAGCTGAGCATCATAGTTGCCATGTCAGTAACATTGCAAAAGCAACAAAAAACACTAACAAGAAGGGCTGCTCCATTTTTTAGTACAACACCAAAAACAGAATAATTGATGCAGGTTGTCATGAAGTTTGAAATCATATTGATACTAGGAATGTCCAATAATATTGGCCCACTGATATTACCGACCCGATATTGGCATAAAAATGTAACATTGGTCAATATCGTTATCAGTTTTTTTTTTTTTTGCCTATCATGAAAACCAATAAAATATTGCCTGGATTTTGCCGACAGTTTTAAAAATTGTACAGTATAGTTGCCACATTGTAATAGACATAGAGGGAGGGATAGAGGGAGAGTGTGAACTGTTGTTTGAGACAATAAAAAATAAATAAATAAATATAGCATTTTTTTTATAACTTAAGTTGAAGAAGTAATTTTCTTATTTTGCACAGACAATGTTTACATTTGGAAAGCCTTGTTACGTTTGAGAATACATCCAGTGGGGCATCACAATAAAATTAGGCATGCAAATATGTTTTTCTCCCTGGATTATTAGTGTATTTACTGCAGTCAAAGAGAAACACCAACCAAGCACACCATACCAATCTTACATTCACAAGTGGTTTCATAGCAGCTCTATAATTACAAATGAACCATTTGGTGTTTTTTGTTTGTTATTGTCTTCTTTGTTCTCTTCAGTGTAGTTTTATAGAATACTGTCTTTACGTGTGCTACATTTTCTATCACTTTCTCATTTTAACAGGGTCTTACTCCTCCTGCTCCATTAACATCACTGTACATATTCACATTTTTTAGTTGAAGAAAAATATTACAGGCATGTCTTTTCTTTCAAAAGCCATTTATTTTCTTTTATAGAGACAAATTTTCAGGTTCAGAAATAACCGGGTGGTAGTTTTACACAATGTAAGCCTCTTCATCTCAAAGCATGTCATGTCTCAGTCTAAGTGCTGCTGGGGTTTTGCAGGTGTCGAAAGATATGTAAAAATGTTCAGAACATTGTGATGAAAGGTAGTTTTGATTCCCTGAAGCAATTTAACAAATAATCACTTTCTCTTTTGTCTCCACATTTTTCTTTCTCTTTCTCTCCTTTAGGTGGTTTGTAATTGTTTCACCATCACTGACGGGGAGCTACAGGAGAGTGGAGTTGGGCTGTATCCAAGGTAATGCACGCACACAAAGGGCAATGTGAGGGGCACACATGTCTGAAAAGCATCATTAATTTCAATTCTAGCTCATAATCTTTGTTAGATGGTGCTCTTTCGCTTTTTTGTGGATTAAAAATGCCACAAAATTTAAATGCAGCTTGGAGTTACCTGCCCCATCACCGCACCCCAACCAGCCCCACCCGTCCTTTACCCGCTCGCCTTCAAAGCTCTCCTCGTTCTGCTCGCTGTTTTCCTGACAGTTCTTTGAAGTTCGAGGAAGAAGGGAGGAATAGAGGATGTGAGTTTTTGTTGCGGGGTGAAAACTTGAAAATGAATGTTGACAGAATATCATAACGCTGTTTGGGGAAGATGGAGGCAAAAGAGAAGCCAGAACACAGGGAGAAATACAGAGTTTGACTCCAAGTGATGCGTGATTGATGATGCGATTGTTGCCTGGAATGTGCGAGTGAAACACACACACACACACACACACACACACACATGCACACAGGCACACAAACTGTAAGGCGATATGCACTGTAATCCCTGTATTGAGTCCTGGGTGAATAGGGTGGGATTTGGCCTGTTGTTGTACATGTTGCTAGTGTTGCCACACACACACACACACACCCACACACACACACACACACACACTCCAGGTTTCGCAGCCGGTTTATCTGGCTGGTGTTGAGATGTCAGATGGTCACAGTGGCATTACCAAAGCTCAGCCAAACCATGTGTGTCTATGTGCGATTTGTGTTGTAACTCATCCATAAATGATGGGCCTGTTCACAGGATGGTCCCCTGCCTATTCATATTTTGGGTTGCCTAGCAACCGTGGGTTTGCCAAAGCAAGGGGGATTACTCTGGTGAGGCTGCACCTCTTAATCCCGACACTTTCTCTTCATTTTCGGTCTCTGATGCATTTGAGAAACTCTTCCCCTCATTAGCCGACTATCTTGTTCTCTTCTCCACTGCACTCCTTCCGTCTCTGTCTACCTCGTCTTCAATGCTAATTGGACTGGTTGAAAGTATGATGTAAAGTCCTCTCTATCAGGAGCAAAATGATTCACGGTTGCAATAACACCCACCTTTGTTCACTTGTTGTTATCCACCTTAGCTTGGTACTTCATATCACCACAGAGCAATGTAAACCCATGAGGTCCTCATAGAGGTACAGTGAAATAAAAACAAGATTACCTGAGAATATGACACAAAAACCTGAGATATGTTTAAGAGTTGCACTCTTTTCAAATGTTTTGGTATCAGATTTTACTAGAAAAGAAGTGGTTGTACAGCACGTTACCAGGATATGTCAGAAATCCAGTAAATAAATGTGTAACAAATGAAACAAGGACTCCTCTCTGCACACTGTGAAAATTATGCACTCAGCGCTGGTTAAATGTAGAAATGTGTTGTCTTAAAGAATGATGCAACATCACCAAGCTCTGTGTGCTAATAAGGATCATAACAGACAAGCCTCTCAGTCTAACAGGTGCAATTAAACCAACAGGAGGGTGAGAATGATGCCAGTCAAGTGTGGTCCACACTGACCCGAGAGCAGCTCTAATTCATCCAGCAGGAGCTTTAAACATGAGCATCATTATCTGCTCCATCACCAACATCCATCAAAATGTAAAAACTGAAACATGTGGCATCTATTTAATTTTTTTTTTTACATTTCCAACACAATGTTTGAGTCCCGTTGCACTCTTTAGAATGCTTTCTTGATTTATGTAATTGAATTGCAGCAGGTATGATCATGATCTGCTGTTCTGTAGCAGCTCTATTAAAAAAAATTTACTTACAGTTTCAGTTCTTTAAGGTAGAGACTGTACATAACATTCAGGTTTAATTTTTACTGCTGCAGCATTAGTACAGGGGTGAACCACCTCTTCACATGACAGCGCTAACTGAGAAATAGAAATGCAGATAAGAGTAACAAAGCGGATGACAGTATTGAGGCTTTTCTCTCATTAAATATCAATTGAACTTAACGACAATAGTCCTCGCCTGCCTCTACTCTCACACGTGTGTTATCTCCCTCGTCGCCCTGCTACAGCAACAGTTAGCTTCAGTTAGTGAGAGCAGATACTGTAAAAATGAGATGTGGTTTAGTTAATTAATCTAATTAGTATGCTAATGAGCTGCTCTCCATCAGATGAAAGCGTCGTTTGGAGGGCTTGATTTCTAGTTGATATTCAACCTGCAACATCTCCACTGCAGAACAAAGCCAGGGGGTTACTGATGATTCTGAATGCAACACACACACAAAAACATCTTTATCTCTTGCACCCATTGTTTTGCTGAATATGATAAGCGAGAGCAGCAGTAATAAAAACATGCAGTCCTGTAGTATTTTTCCCAGTCGTGGGAGATTTTACGGATCAGGCAGGTCTTAAAAAGTATATTTGTATGTTTTTTAGAACCCGTTAAATCTACTATAACAAAGCAGACATGTACCACCCACCTAAACATTGCAGGCCAAGCAACCTCCCTGACCCCCCAACACCTCCATGGCAACAGTAGCCCATAATGCCAGTTGCCACCCTCAGCAGGACATGTACCCCAACACACCACAAAAATTGCTCATGAGTGGCCCGGGGCACACGGCAGAGCTAAGATGTTCACTTGGGTTCCACACTCTCCAGATCCAAATCTTATTGAGCATCCGTCGGATGTGCCAGGATAAGTCTGATCTAGATAAGTCCCACCCTACAACCCACAGGACCCACAGAATTCACTGCCATCATCTCAGTGCCACAGGACATCCCCAGAGGTCCTGTGTTCATGCCCCACTGGGTCAGAGGAGTTTTAGCAGCATAAAGGGGACCAACACAATGTTAGGCAGGCGGTCATAATGTTATGGCTGAGATATATGTGTGTGTGTGTGTATATATATTTATACATACATATAGTTTTGAAATTACTTTGTCTGCTACATATGAGATGATGTCTTGACACTGTTGCCATTTATAAGGCAACAAATGTAATACAATCTGCATAATACATAATACAATCTGTTGCCAGTTCATTACTCCACCAAGGAATGTGACAGAGTTATGTGATGACTGGCATATGTTTGTCCTTTCTGCGTCATTGCGAGATAGCGGCATGGCGTCACTGCAACTATGACAACAAGTGAACACTACGTCAGCTGCCTGCTGACGATCACATGATTGCGATCCTACTACAAATCCACCACTGCGGACTTATTGGGATATATCCATCGGAAATCATACAACGACTAAGCAGCCCTGGCGGAGTATTGTGCTCTCGGAGTGCTTTTCTTGTTGCAAATGTAGTCCTATGCAAGGCATGTGATAAATCATAAACTTGATTATTAAACTTTGATCATTTTGGAGGCTGCCGTTTGTGATAATACTAACCGTAGAGGTGTTTCTAATATTCGCTAAGTGCATTTTCAGTACAAGTCAAGGACATCACTCATCACATGTATACATGTGTGATTGCAGTGGATTATTACTCAATAGGCCAAGTGTGATCAGGTGTAAACAAGCACTTTAGACAATACAAAAAAAGCCTGCCTCTCTCTCTCATCCCCATGGTTGTCTCCTGTGATTGTGTTGGTTTACATCCATTTAGTGACTCCACTTCTTCTATAATATATCCTGTCACAAGAATGTCAGTGAGAAAACACTTCATACTAGGAAATCTCAGTATTAAATCTGTCATTATGATTCTAATGAAACCTCACAGAGATGATTTTGGTAATATTAAACATGAGGAAAACAATGTGTGAAGTGTAAATAAAAATACCTATACTTGGGATTGATGTCTTGATGGAGACACTGTTGTCAAAATAATTTGTGAGTGGGAAGTTGATTTGTATCCATAATAAATTTGGGAAATGAGACACAAGCCTTTGTTGTGACAGAAGTGGAGTACCCATCGTTTCCTGGTTTATTTGTGTGTGCGTGCTCCTGACAGAGAGGCAGATAGACCGCCAGAAAGAAATAAAGAGTGACATTTGTTATGACAGAAGCAGAGTACCTCATTTTGTCGTACTGTTCAGGGAATTGTCTGTGCGTCTGTGTGTGTGTGTGTGTGTGTTGCCAGTGTGTTGGTTGGTTTATTTCAGCGCTCAGTCTTAAATGTGCAGAATTCACACTGCCAGATGATATTTAACCTCACAGCACCTTGGATGCCGGAATAAAAGACACATGGCGTCGCTAAACTAGCTGATGGACAGACGGTAATCTTGAGGGAGATGTGTCGCTCAACAAGTCTTCTTTCCTCTCATGAGTATGTTGGCACAAATTTACATTTCAGGCAACACTGGACTGAGAGTGAGAAACCCCAAAACAGTTGGACATGTAGCAGTTGGTGGCTCAGCAGGATGAGACACTTGTATTTTCCAAACACAACAAGCTAAAAGTTGTCTCAGCCTTTACTGTGTGCTTTATGTTTACTTAGTGTGTTCAGACACAACATCAGAACCACCTGCTTGGTATTGTGTAGGTCCCTAATCATGCCGACAAAACAGAAGGACGTGAACACAGGACCTCTGGGGGTGTCCAGTGGTGTTTGGCGCTGGGATATTGACAGCAGATCCTGTGGGTTGCAGGGTGGGGCCTCTGTGGATTTCACTTTTTCCGGATTTTCAATTGGATCGAGCCCGAATTTATGCCTTGGACTTTTTGTAGTGTTTCTTGAGCCATTCTTGAGCAGTTTTTGTGGTCTGGCAGGATGTATTGTCCTGCTACAGTCAGGAAGTGCTGTCGCCATGAATGGCATTTGTTTGGTCTGCAACAATGTTTAGTTGGGTGGTACATGTCAAAGTAACATCCACATGAACGCCAGGATCCAAGGTTTCCCATCAGATCTCTGCATTGTTACAATCAATCAGTGTTATTCACCTCATCTGTCTGTGGTTTTAATATTGTAGCTGATGTGTGTGTTATTTTTAGGAGAAGGTGTTTAAGAACAACCACACATACATACACAGTAGCTTTGCCAAGAAAGGTTTGCATACTTTACTTGAAAGTTGAACATTTCATCACGGGTATTTCCCTTTCTCACCTTCTCTGTCTTACACTCTACCTTTACTTTCTCTTCTTATCTTTACTCCTTCCCTCCTCACCGCTCTATCTCTTCTCCTCTCTTTCTCTTTTACCTTCACTCTTCCTCCTCCCACCCTTTGGTGCTCTCGCTTCCCTTTTTCCCTCGCTTGTTTGCTCTTTCTCAGTTTATCTCTGCTAAACCATGACTGTAGGCCAAACTGCATGATGGTGTTTGAGGGAACGAAAGTGCAGCTCAGAGCTGTTCAGGATATCAGCCCTGGAGAGGAGGTATGTGGAGGAAAAGACACTCACACTGCATCTTTACAGCATTAACAACGTGGAATATGACTCCATGTTTATCGACTGTGATGTTGTGCCTGCTTTTATGTCAGTGTACTTTATGAGCAATTCTTATTGAATGCTCTTTATTCGCTGTTATGGATGGAGGAGCCAATGCTTTAGGCAGTTTTAAATGATACATAATCTGAAACTAAGAACCATATCTGCTATGGATTCAGTTTTATTGTACAAGTAATATATTTTGATTGATGTAGAGTGAAACTAATGGTATTATAGAATTTATTAGAATGTGTAGCTGACTGAAATATGACAGTAACAGAAGCAGGATGGCAGCTCTTGTGTTTTGGCAGATTTGGCAGCGATTTCTACAATTTTCCATACTTAATCATCCCTTGTGACTATATGTAATGAGATGCATCCAAGCCATCTGGACTAAGGCACAAGCACAAGTTACTTGTACATGCTTTTGTCCACACTCTGTTTATCAAAATTCATTTGCAAATGCTTCATCTACTATACTGAACTGCACTTAACCACGATCTGCAATAAAACAAACACACCAGAGTCAAAATAAAATAGAAAAAATCTCAAACTGAACTGTCTTCTTTGTGTCCAGCTCACTATAAGTTACATCGAGTCGTTGTCGCTGACTGAAGACCGACAGAGACAGTTGGAGGACCAGTACCGTTTTACCTGCCACTGCCAGAGATGTGACTCTGAGGACAAGGTCAGATGCACACAGATTTAATTTATACATTCACTTGTGATTTTTCAGGGTTACAGCTATCTACACTGTTGTTATTCATTATCAAAACACAAATTAATTAACAAGCTATGTCTACATGCACGTAATGATCCAAAGTATCGGTCAGATCAAAATGTTCAATCAGTTTTCTGTAGATGCATCCAAGACTACCCTTTAAATTGTGTTGCAATATTTTCCTCTTCTTTTCAGAACCATACCTGATCTTTTTCTCTTCATGCTGCTGTGGAACACATTTGTGACTTTAATGGTGCAAATATTACCATGAAACATGGCTTTGATACTTCATTTTCTCTGCACCACGACCATATCGCACACAGCATGCGCAAAAGCATATTGTTCCAGAAATTGCTTGTCAGGAATGAAACAATAGAAATGACACAGTGGTGTCCCTCACTGCACTGATGTAGAAACATCTGTGTCATGCTCTGTCAGGCAGTTGGATTGTGGTATGTTGCTGTTTAGTTCCAATATGAAAAACTCCAATAAAATGGTATAAATTCCATTCAGCGCTCCGCATGTCTCACTGATTCTTCTGCATAACCGCCTTAATCTCATTATGATGAGATCACTGGTGTGTATATGAACTCAGCCGCTGCTACCTTTAAGGCTACTGTCAAATTACAGCAACACACACATCCTGTTGTATCTTTGGCTGTATGAGGATTTGGCACATGTTCTTCCTAAACCCAAGACTAAACCGAATTTCCTAATCTTTTAAGCTCATAAAAATGTTCTTGAAAGTTCATGCCGCCTCTCTTTCAGTGTTTCCGTCTCTCTCTGACACACAAACACGATAAGCACACACACCTCCTTCAGCCACTGTTGGTTTTGACAGTGTATCGGTGCATAACGTGTTTCAATGTAGCCTTTCCTGTCCTCTTCTCCTTCTCCCTCCTTCACTCTTATCTCCTGCTGCCCTCCTCTTCCTCTCTGTCACTCTGTCACGCTCTACCTCTTCACACCCT
This sequence comes from Amphiprion ocellaris, assembly GCF_022539595.1. Taxonomy (NCBI): domain Eukaryota; kingdom Metazoa; phylum Chordata; class Actinopteri; family Pomacentridae; genus Amphiprion; species Amphiprion ocellaris. Next base: position 16,895,464 of record NC_072766.1, read on the forward strand.
CTCGCTCTCTCCCTCTGACCACCTTCTGAAAAATGAGAAAAATTATCTTGTCTTTCAGCTGCAGTTTTCTTTTCCATCCATCTTAATCCTCTCCATCTTCCTCTTCCAGTGCCTCACTGTCTCCGTCTCGATCTGAGTGTCTTCTTCTCTTTCTTTGTTGCTGCCTTCACTTCTGCCTGTGGCTTTGTCCTCTCTGTGCTGTATATAACACTTTGGTCTTACCCACTTACCCACAGCACACATCTGTTCATGCGTCTGTGTGTGTTTGAGATAAGGTATGAGAGAGCACTCAGTTGATTCTCTGGGACAATGACGTTCATTTTATTCAGCCAACCTTTGTTCTGGATGCAACACAGACACACTTTCTGTCATCCTCTCTCTCTTTAATCTTTAGCTGATGATGGCGGGCTGCTGGGTTGTGACCCAAAGTTGTCATGGTGACAGATGACTGTTGACATCAAACCTGGAGAATGGTGTTTGTGTGTTGTTATTTTTTTCTCTGCTTGTGTTGTGCAAGTGTTGAGATGCACACAAAGCAAGAAAACGTGTTTCTAAGAATACAACCTTCGTTAAAATTTGGAATTTATGTCACTTGTCTGTTTCCTTTGAAGTTCATGTCTGTGATCGCTGATCTTGAACCGGAAGTTTTCAGTTAATTTCAGTCACATAAAATCATTTATCTGTGTTTTTTAGTCTCTCCAAATATGTGCATGAGTGATTTTGTTAGAGTCACTGATGTCTAGTTGTGGTGGATGTTCAGGTTGTCCTTCCTCTCGTCTTTGCTCAGGATGGACTCATGCTGTCAGGCGAAGAAGCAGCATGGTGCCCACTGAAGGAGGCTCTGCCAAGACTGGAGGAACTGAAAGCAGAGTCCAGGATCCTTTACACCCAAGACCCGTAGCTAGTAGACACCACACCTATCAGCTGTTGTAGGATGATGATAAATCTCTGCTGTCCACGTTTTAATACCGCTGGTCTGACTAATATAAAACATTTCTTTGAGTTAAAATTTTTAATTGCAGTTTTTCAAATGGACAAGTACGAAATAATGAAAACTAACCAACTAGTTTTATTGTTGTGGTGAACTTAGTGTCCTAAACACGTGTGTATGAGTCAGCAGTATCAGTCAGATGATTGAAGTTAGTTGGTAAAATTATGCAGCAACACAAATTAGTTCACACATTAAAATTTTTGACCACAACTTAATGTATCAATTTACAAATGATAACACCAGTAGTATTAAAATTTCTAATCAAAGGTAAGTTCAGGGTTTTGATGTTGGGCTAATGACATAAATAAGTAATTAAGGCTCAGCTATTTTCATTATGACAACAGAGAGAAAGAGTCACGCATCATTTGATTATACCACTACAAATTGTGATGAGTTGATAGCACATTTTGAAATCTGAATTTGTTGATATCAAGAAATTTATGCAAAGTTGTCTTCAAAATACTAATGATTTCCTTCAGGTGTCTGCTTCTTTAATCACGTGTTTGGGCTTCCAGTGTAAACATCGGTTTTCCTTAATTCACCTTCCAGATTGGACAGCACTAGTAGAGCATTGTAGTCATCTGTTATCAGCTGCTGGTGGTGAAGTTCCTGATGAGAATCTCTACAAGCTCAGAATTACAGACATGGCTTTAGATGCTTCCATTCACCTGCAACGCTGGGAAGAAGCGATGAGATATGGGGTGAAGACGCTTCCAGTGTACAGGTGAGTTACTGTGTGTGTCACATAAAGAAGAAATGTTTCACCCATGGCTGTCTTTTATATATATATATATATATATATATATTCTCAGATTTAAAGGGAGAAAAAAATATCCTCTGCCTTTAAATCTGGATGTGTGCTTGGATTCAGTGGCTTTCTCTGTCTGGATTTTAGGATGAACAGCGGTGTGAGGAAAAGGACAACAATAATTCATTCAGAGAGTTCATCCAAAGTACAAATCCCTTAGTTAGGGCAGGATTGTATAACTTTACCAATATAGATTATTACTTCAAGGCTTTGGGCTAACTACTCATTCCTGAGGCGTCATGGTCATCACAAGTCTTCCAGATTGCATATTATGTTACTTTAGGCCAAACAGATTTTTTTTTTTTTACCCACACTGAAAGAAACAGCAGTCTCAGCCATGTAACATGAAAAGATTCAGGAGATTCAGCAATGGTAGAATGTAATTGGAAAGTTACTTGGTACATCATAGTAATCCGTTAGGATAATATAAGATGGATGCTTATTTCTGAGCGTGAACTGGAAAATGAATGAAAGAATGATGAATGGTTGGAAAATGACTCACCAGTGAAGATATTTCATAATACACTGGATTTGACTCTTTGTCCTCATAAAAGACATATTTCATACTGTTATCCCTTTGCAGGGGAAATATGGTCCATAAGAACGGATTGAGAAAGTAGGCTTAAAGAACATATATCATCATTGTTGTATCTACTCTCAGATGTACCTTGCTTTAGATAAAAGTGTCAGCTAAATAAAATTGTAGAATTGTAGAATCATTGTAATCAACGGGGGCTTAGGGCTTACTGTACTCCCAACTTTAGAAACCACAAACAAATGCAGAAAACCTGTATGACAGTGGTGACAAGTTGGTCACATTTTTGGGGAAAAATTCAAACTGAGAAATACGTTCACCAAGGTGACAACACAGTCTATCCTTGACACATTTCAGAATCAGTGTTGTATCAGGTGTGAAATTCTGAGACTGTACCCATAAAAGACAAAAACCAAACCTAGTGGTAGTGTCCTTGCGAAACAATACACTACAGTGCTGCTGTCATGCTTAAAACGCCCCCTGAAATGGCATTATGTATAATACTGAATCTACTGCACTATGTCACAGCAGCAACTGTTAAACTTGAATTTCAATATTAGGGAAGAGCAAAAAGTCACAGGGAGCCAAATCTTGATACCAGGATTGATGGAGAGCGAAGGTTGTGTTTTAGTGGCCAAAAAAACCATATAATCACTGCGATGCGACTGCAATTAGAGCTCCTACTTGCCATCAAGTCACAGTTCAGGTTGTTTGCACCAAATGTTCTCCCTCGAATACTTCAGGACATTACAGTAGACATTCTGACCCTACAGTCGGAATTTGTGGTGCACGAACTGACGAAAGATGCTCCTGGTGCTCCCGAACTAATGCATCTTATCTGATCTTGGAGACTGTGTGCTCTTCCAATGTGTAAACTGCTGCTTTATCTATGGATGGTAGCTGTAGATCCACCTCAAGTTGACGATCCTCGACATGAAGCTCATCCTAGCTGCTGACTGACACAAAATGTGATGTTTGATCTCTGCTCCAGTTTGAGGCCTGTAGTCGAACAAACTATGCCCCTGCCAGTGGTCAGAAAAACCTTGTTACACTGATGTCACTCACACCAGGGACTGTCTGTGAACCTCTTAATTACAGGTATTTTAAATCTGACTTAATTTGGTTACTGGGTGTTTTATTTTCTTTGGTAATTACTGATTCACAAATGAAAGACAACACAGCTATAGTCATAATTGTTTAATCTTAGAAATTGTGAAAATAAATTACGTTTTTTAGATTCAGTTTTGCATTCAGTCAATATGTATAACATTATTTATAACATCTCTATATATATGTGTATATATATATACACATATATATGTATATATACGTGTGTATGTATATATGTATGTATATATGTATATGTATATATATACAGGTATATATGTGTGTGTATATATGTACACACACACACACACACACACACACATATATATATATATATATATATATATATATATATATATATATATATATATATATATATAAAAGAAAAATTTTCCTGCAGAAAAGGAAAAATTAAATAAGTAAAGTCGGTAAAGTGGTGGCATAACAAAGAAACAAAGGTTAACAAAAGCAAAATATGAAGAAAAAGAAGAGAAACTGAACAAAAGTAGAGGAAAGGAGGCTGTAAGTATACTCATAATGAGCATACATACAAAATCTCTAAATTAATTTTAAATAATAGAAGGAGGACATTACTTTAAAAAAAAATTATATTAGGATTCCAAAACGGTCCAAAAATCTTTAAATCTGCATGTCAGCTTACAGTAAACTGCATCAACACTCTCTGGTTTGAGATGTACAATCCTTGCACGCCTCCACCTCTTCTTTTCTGCACCCCTGTTCACTTTCCATCGCTCAAACTCAGCATCATACCCGCACACACTTTTGTGTGTGTGAGACTAATTGATCTTGTGTGAAGGGCAGAGCTCTAGTGGCAAAGCCGTGCTCTCTCACACCGGCAACAACATATCCACAGGAGAGAAACAGTAGCACAGCCTATAAATAAATAACCAGACACAGACAAGCACAAAGGAGAGAGATGGCCATGTGAAGAAGGGGATGGAGACATCGGTTTCATTTGAAAGAAACTGTCAAAAGTGTGTCTCAAGGAAGCAAGGACAAAACCAAAGTGAGGGATGGCTATGGGGATTTCAGTCAGGAAGCAGAGAGAGGGGTTAGGTGAGATGGAAGTCAGAGTGGGGATGTAAGAAGGAGATAAATGAAAAATGAGAGAGGGGCAGGAGGGTGTGGGCTGAATGATGATCAATAGCCTGATAGAGAAGAGAGGAGGAGAGAAGAGGAGACAGAAATAGGAAATAAATAGAAGACATAAAATAATCATCACAAGGAATAAGGGGAAAGTAGTATATTAGGGTTAAGTCAGGGAAACAGTAAAAAAAAGAAATAGGAATGAAATTTACAAAAAGAGGTGTGGTTTAGATGAAACACAACGAAGAAGAATGAAATAAAGGGACAGAAAAGGAGAAAGAAGTGAGGGAGCAAGTGGGAGGAGGATCCTCCATATTCATCTCCTATCTTCCTCTGGGCTCTTCAGATGGCAGAGAAGAAAGATAGCTGCAGGAGTTCTCTATCGCTCTCTTTCTCCTGTCCTTCTCCTCATTCTGTATTCTTTTATTCTTTCACTCTCTGCAGGTCTTTTTTTTCATTTTCTCTGTTCAGTTTGCGCTGCATAGAGCGGGTTTTCCTTGCAAATAATGCACACCTGCTGCAGGCTTATTGAACGTCTCCGTGCTGCACATACTTCACTGCTACTGATGCACTGACACGTACATTCATGAATATGTGAGTCCACGCACATTAATGAATTCATAACAATACACAGATGTATGTGAATTTACAAGTGGGAGGACTTGCACACATGAAGTAAAGCCTCTCTGGGCACATTTTGTTGCTTTATGTTGTTTTTTTCTTTCTTACTGTGGATAACCAGAATATTTGACACCCTATTGAGATTTTCAGGACAACGTTAACAGTGAGTAGCAGATAAAAATTACAGCTTCCTTCATTACATCATACAGTGTTTGAGTTCCTCAGAGCAAATGAGTGAACTTGTACTGTTTTGCATTAACATTTAGCAGTTTTGTAGAGAGAAATCTGTTGCATAAGATATCTGCATCGGCCTCGGTAGACCAGCGAAGTGCACCCACAAGGTCAGTCTTTGTGAATCTGTTGGTGGTTGCATATGAAATGCAAAGTCTTTTAAAAGCAGCAGTGTTACAGCACTGTTCCCTCCATTCTCTGGTGACAGAAATATTTCAGGCAAATCACTTGAGTAGAAGACAAGTTGAGAATAAGAAGGTTTTCTCCAGAATATTACAAAACATTTCTTGTGCTTCTTTAAAAACCACGTAGATCTAACTTTTGGGACCAGCCAAGGGTTACAGGATGAATAATTTTAGAAAAACTTGAAGAATGGTCTTTCCACTAAGGAAAATTCTAAGTTTACTCTAATCTTATCCTTTTCTTGTGAGATACTGGACAGATTTACTCTTGAATCTTTTGAATTTTTAAGTGCTCACTACTCATAGACATGCAGCCTGGATACAGGCTGCATGTCTATGAGTAGTGAGCACTGAACGGGCCTGAACTTGCATTATTCAGCTTTAAACAAGTCAAAGATGTTTGTGATCCAGTGTTATCGATCGCTCTCTCCTGGTTGCCTCGTGACTTCCTCCTCAACACTCTCCTATATGTACCAGCTTCCTCTGGATTCCTTCTGGAGGTAATGTGGGAATTTTATTGGAAACTAAATGGTACAATAGTTAAACTGTAGTTTCAAGCACATCCCAGCCTGGTATGTGATGAATATAAAAATGTATTTAGTTACACACATCATACAACCACACTCAGTATGCGAACATTTGACCTATCACATGGAGCTCTAGATACATGAGCCGTGCATTCACACCATTCAGATTAGTTGGAGTCAGTTTAGTGGTGACTGCACAGTAGTGGTAGCAGATAGCAAGATACCTGACGATGCAGACAAGACCATGAAAAATGTCAAGAGATGTGGTTTTTTTTTAGTGTAGAAGAAAATATTTAACATTGATTTAAATTAAAAATTAAACTTTTATTTCTCAAAGTTATAAAACCTCATTTAAAAATTATTGTTCTGTTTATTTACTTGGTTATCCATGTGTAGTTTGTTCAGTAAAAGCTTATCTGAAATAATTTGTCATGTCTTTATTCAAAGACACATTCAAACTGTGTAGCTAAAAAGCACTCTTCATTACTGGTTTCCTTAATGCAAGTCATATTGCCACCACAATATTGAACAATGTTGTCACACACTGTAGATTTTTCACATATCGTGCAAATTGTATGCTCAGTAGTTGGATTGTGGAGAAGAATTATAGATATTTAGTGAGATAGAACATCTAGATAGTCTGGATTTGCCTGATTTACGCCCCTCTTGCTCCCACTGCCCCCTTCCCCCCATGTTGTCTTCCCCTCTGGTCCTCCATCCTGTGCATGAGCATAAATGTGCACTAGACACACTGTAATAGTGTTGTGTGAATCAGTCTAAGCCCCTTGATTTGTTTCCCGTTTAAAGAGACAAGTCTGTGTGCAAACACTGGATTGTTTTTTCCGGCACACACAAGAAATGATAGCTACCAGACTGTGAGGAGAAATTCCCTCAGTTTGACAAAAAGCATTTTCGATTACAATCGCTGCTTCCACCTTTAAATTGTTCTTTGTCCTGCTAACAGATGCAGTGTTGTTCTACGTTTGCTCAAGTGTGAAAACATTGAACTGAAATTACTGTTGCAATGGACAGAAAACAAAATACAATTAAGCTGAATCCTTACAGCTAATCTTTCCTCCATGTTTTCCTTCTACTCACTCGGTTTTCTACTTAGTAAGATAATCCATGTTTCCGTCTCACAAACAGCAGGCTGTAGATCTGTTGTTCCAACCAAGTGTCTCATTAGTTCCACTGCATTTGCCTTGAAATGCTACACTTTTCCACAACTATTAATTTCTGCTTGCCCCTTTTCTTTCTCATAGCCGAGAGCTACGGCTTTCTAACTAGCTGCATGAGACAAGACCATTTTTCTCTTCAATTTACTCTTCCGGAAAAAAAAATTAAGGGATAAATCTGGAGACAGCGAGTTAATGAATTTATTTTAATTGCTTTGTGGTTCTATATGCAAAGAGGAAATATAATTAGTGTGGTCTTGATGCACTTGTTTGCATGCCATGGCAGCCCGAATCACTGACTTGATAATTAAATCAATATTGTAACTTGTTATTATTCATGGAGAACTAATGTTGTTGGTTCAGTCTTTGGAATTTCTATTTAATAATTCAATTTTAAGCACAGGATCGCGGCTCACCTCTATAATTGCAAGGCATGTCAATTTATAGTTTAGTTAAGCTTGGAGGTGTGAACAAATGGCCTATTAGCATTATGAGTGGAAATGATCAAAGAAGCTGTAGAGTTCAGAGTGACTCCGACCGTGGCCTATGGAAGTTACTTAACTTTGAGAGGAGAGATTTCCTTTTTTAATCAAAGAGTAGAAAACTTTGCCTGAGAGAGTTGTTGCAAATAATTAAGATGAATGCTCTGTGAATATCAGATGCAGGTTCTGTTTACATTGCTGAATTGAATTGCATATTGAATGCTCTTGTGGTGTGTTTACTCTGGAGAGAAGTGAAATCTGGTAAATACTCCAGGTTAAATAGGATGAAGTGGGTTTCTATTGACCTTGTCTTTGACTGCAGGCTCATAAATTAATGCCGGTGTGCATGTGTGTGTTTATAAGTCAGTGTTTACTTACAGCTCTTCTTGTTGGTGTGTATTCGGATGAAAATAGAGAAGTAAGATTAAAGAGGGCATCAGAGGTAGAAGTGGAGGAGAGCAGTGAATGGAAAGCTGCAGAGGAGGGAGGGAACCAGCTGAACAACGTTGGCAACTTTAATCCGTGCAGCTAGCAGGGTAAAGAAACACAAATATAAACGGGAAGGAGCAGAGTAAGGGAGATGTGAAGTAGAAAAAGAAATGAGAGATTAGAGGAGAAGAAAAGAGTATAAAGGAATCGAAGATTCTGGTAAATAAGTGTTTTGAGAGCTCCAATGTTTGCCAACAACCCCAGAGACCCTGGTGTGTATTTATCATGGGAGCACTGGGAATATCCCAGTTCTTTGTATGTGTGTCAACTTTCACTTTAAGCTGTGTGTGTGTAAATGTTTACAGTATGTGGGCTTTATGTGGAAAGGTCAGTAAGCATCGATGCATATCCGTTCTCATGCATGTGTGGATGAACATACGTTAGCTGCACAAACTCAGTCATATCAGAATTATTTACACTTCATAGATTCAGGATGAATGTAACTAATTAGATTAGTTTGTTTTCATAGACTGTAGGTCACTGAACTACAGATGTGTCAAAGTTAATATAAATAATGAAACATAATAAGAATGAGCTTTTTTTCAGCTTAGGACATGAGGAAACATTCCAAAATCCTTGAACACGTTAGACAATTACCGTTGTCAGATTAGGTTTTTGGTACTTTTGTGTTGCAGTACGACTGAGTGGGAGCTTTAGTTGCTGACTGTATATGTTCCTTGTCTCTCAATGTCAAAATCATTGATCGGGCTGATCACAATTCTGACTGTCACCATGGATACGCAGGCTATGTTGTTTCCTGTCACTGGAGTATTGGCATCTAGGGAAACAAAGACTGAAAAGTGACAGTGTGCAATGTGTGTGCATTGCTGTATGTATTTGTATGTGTGCAAGTTGTGCGGTATGTGTATATATACAGGATGTGTGACTTCAATGTGTTCTTGTGCATTTATCATGGGAGTATGTGCAGTATTTGTTGTGCTTCTCTGTATGTCAGTGACTGCTTCTGAGTCTTCCAGTGCCTGCACTCATGTTATGCTGGATGGTATAAAGTAGTGAAACTACAATGGAAATGAGTTCTGTGAAAGGCTGGGATGCCAAATAGTGTCACAAAGTGCAGAGTCTGACACACAAACATGCAAATACACACACACACACATGCAGAAACGGCCACATGTTCAAGTAGGTGTCTTCAGACAAACTAAATAAACATGGAGACATGAATAATGCACACTTACACTATACTATTCTTGCTGTTATTTATCTTTCTCACCCATTCCTGCTTGTGTATGCATCACACTTGCATTCAGACAGTCACTGGTAAAACTGATTTTTAGTGTCTATTCATTAATTATACGTCTTTCTGTCTGAGTCCATGCTGGGAATCACCTCAGGCTTCACAGTGACAGAGAGCAAATTGATGAATCCATTTAAAAGCAAAGCTGATTGAACCTTATCATATAATACATTATTTGCTTTTGCTGGCTTTTTCTGGATGAAACACAGGTACAGTGTGCTCAGTATTCTCACTCCCAATCCAGTTTCACTTAAAAATGTCATCCTGTTATTTAATGCTATGTCGAGTCCAGTGATGGTGCTTTTTGTGGTTCGTTTTTAAAAATATAGGACCAGAGAGTGGGCTTCAGTTATCAAGGCATCACACTGCTGAGCTTCCTTAGGAAAGCTTATACCAAGGTGTTAGATAGGAGATGATGGTTGAACCTCAGCTTTAAGAGGAATAATGTGAATTTTGTCCTGACCTGGCAGCAGTGAACCAGGTCTTTACACGTGCTTAAGATACTGAAGAGGCTTAACCTGCCGACACCCAATGAACTGGGCCTGGTTACGTGGCGGAACATGAATAAACTGATGCACAAACTAAACTGATCGGCTTATGAAACCACTCAAATGTGATGTATCAGTTTGTAATAGAATTATTTCAAGTTCAGTTCTGGTGAAGTGACATCATCTAATCACTAAGCTAACAGAAAACTTGATCTTCCATAGCACCCTGTTTATCTTTATGTTCTCTTCCTCTCTTCCTTTTCAAGACTGTACTACCCAGATCCCCATCCAGTTCATGGGATTCAACTGATGAGAGTAGGGAAGCTGCAGCATTACTTGGAGCACATCGAGGAGGCTTTGGACACATTCAAACAGGTATAAGAAATGAAATACTGACAAACAGAAACTATTAAACTCAAGGCACTGTTTACCTTAGTCTGGTTCACTGGATGTAGACTGTAAGTACAAGTGTTTTACTTTTAATGTTTTTTTTAATATCAATGACCATGCAGAGGTATGCAGAGCATGAATTTTAGCATCTGCTTAAATTCATCAGAGTCCAATAGGAAACCTTTGAGAATGTCCATATTTATGTCCAAAATTCGTCTGTGTGCGTGTTAATATGCAGAATACATTGATGCTGATGTGTCCTCTCAGTGGTCTTTAAGCTGACTGGAGAGTAGAATAAGAGCAGCAACTACACATCTGTGTTGTCTGCAGTTGTCGGCAAGGGAGTATAATCAAGGCTTAATTTCCACCATGTATTTCAAACAGCATTTCCCTCTTCCTCTGCTATCTGTGTGATACCATTTTCAAAATTCCCTTCGCTAATGGAAAAAGCAACAACCTCTGAGCAGCACCCTACAAGCTGAAAATGGCAAGTTTTTACCAAGATTTATCTTGCAATAAATGAGGCTTGCGTGGTTCTTTAGTTAATTTAGTCACTTTAATGGCATAACTTCCCTCCCTCTATGCACATGTTTGACAAAAACAATCCCTCCTAACACTGTTGTGCTTCCACACCATCCTGGGCTTAGTACCACTTAGGACAATTCTGATTGGTTTAAAGAAATAAACACAAGCCAGAGCTTTTTTTTTTTTTTTTTTAACCTATAGCAGAATGATAATGAGGTGCAGTCCACAGTGCTGTGTAGAATGGTCTGACTGTGAGAATATATTTGCTTCAGCAGTCATCTTATTTTTAATAATTCTATCATTTCTGTTGGTTGCTTAGCTTTATAGTGGTCTATAGACCTGTAAGAAAAGAGGCGATCGCAGAGATTGTCAACACATCTTCGGTTTTACTGTATTATCTAAACCACCTACTCTGAATGTAAGTTATGTAGAATTATGTCATTGTTCAGTTTAAACTACAGTATAGGAACATACAAGTTGCTGTTAAGAAAGCCACATATCATCACTTCTCCCTCCTCAGGCCTATGAAGTCCTAAAGCTCACCCACGGCGACGATCACCCCGTGATGACCGACCTGATGACGAGGATGGAGGAATGTCGTTGTGAGGTGGATCACAAGTCATCCAGCAGACACTGAAACACAAACTTTAGGAACTGCTTCATGTAACTCATTTCACTGGTTTATATATTTTTTTCTACCATGGAATTATAAGATTTATGAGATTTGTAGTACAATGACAAATTGGAGGAAGAATTATCTGTGTCCAGTCTGACTTTTAATTTTCTCATGTACAGCAATACATGAGTAAGAAATTGCTAGATGAAATTGTTATTACCAGTGCGACCTTTTTTAAATGCTAATTATATTACTTAATTTTGTTGAAGCCGTTTTAAAAACAGACTGGAGAATGACTAATGCACCTCACACTCCTCAAATGTGACAAATTAAACTTTTATTTTTTTATTTTTTAGCTTTGGCTCCTTGCAGTTTTACATGAATTCGCATGATAAAATCTGTCCGTAAAATGTTTGACAGAATATCCCAGAGCTTTCTTTCAAAGCATTCCACTAAAGCACTTTAAGAAAACGCACAATGTTTTAAGTGCACAAGTTGACAGTTTGTTTTGACATGTGGACATTTATGCTGTGATACTGGTGCCTTTTTAGTTTGCTCTATTATTTCCTGTTTAAGGGAAGTTTTTGGACATACAAAGCAATAAATCCCACAGAGTTCCCCCGTTCAGTCTGAGTGTGAGAGACACAGAAACACAAACGCCTCCGTCTCCTGTGTAATCTGTAGATTCCATCGTGATGAGAGATCTCAGGCTGTAGTTTTCTGTGTGTGCGGATACGTGTGTGTTGGTTTAGTAAAGTCAGGTTTTCGAAACATCCATCATCCTCTATGCATATCCATCACACACACTTCCCATGTTAATCCCTGTTTTTGTGTGTTACTCTGTCAGTGTGTGAGTCCAGAGTGTGTCTGCGTTGGAATGTTTCACACAGACACACACACTTCCCATGTTAATCCCCAAATTCTGCAAACTGATGACGGCATTTCCTGTGAGAGGGAAAACCTGAACGTGTGTGTGTGTGTGTGTGTGTGTGAGAGAGCTTTTCTGACAATTTTTTGCTCTCTCAATCCTGTGACAGAAGAAGATCTTTTCATCTATGTTGAGGTGAACTACTCTCTATTCAGCATATCAGCTGTTATGACATAAATACATAATGGGCTATTTACTTCACCGTACAGAAATTACAAAAAGATAAGATAATCACTCAGGATCCCGCTGTTGGGAAATTTGCAGTGTTACATCAGCAAAGAGATGTTTCAGAAACTGTAGAAAACTTCAGTTAAATAATGAAATAATATAGAAATTAGTGAAGCAACAAGACATTTTCATGGTTTTATTCTCAATATGTTTGAAAGAGAGAAAAGCTGTGAGTTTATTGTGTCTCAAAGACTGAGTGGAGCTGTGCAGTGATGACACCAGTGGACGGAATGACCTGTGGAAGAGTCAGTCTGGCTCTTCTGTTCTTACTGTTCCTTTTACTCCCTTCATAGGCTCTGTTATTTTCTGTCTCCTTCTCCTCTCTCACCTCATAATGTCCATCCAATTCGATTTACTATTGCTTACCCATAACCTTCCCTCCGCTTTCTCTCTGTCACTCTCTCTCTCTCTCATTCCCCAAAGGTTTTCAAATTAAATTCACCATTCTTTGGCGTCTCATCTCTCTTTCACTGTGTGTCTCTGCAGGCAGCCTGAGCCAATCGAAGCCAGGACACCGAGTGGTTTCAACCACCTTCATTCACTCACCCTTCTGCCGCTTACTGTCCCCCATTTTCAATTGTCACTGTCATTTTGGAGACACTCCCCCTCTCTCTTTCTCACCTCACCTTTACGCTCTTTACTCTCTCCCTGCTCTCATCTCTCACTTCCTCTTCATCTTCGTAGCTCTCCTCTCCATGTTCACTAGATACATTTATTTAAAGACAATCTGTGATCCAAATATGAACAACGGTATCATCCAGTGGTTAGAATTTAAAATTCAGCACCTGCTTTCAATCCCAAACTGATTTATAGGTCTCTTAATACGTCAAACCAACAGCATACATTAATGTTTTATGACACTTTTTATTCATAAGCTTACCAAATGAGCTTTGTTTTTTGGTATTTTTCCTTCATTGGACAGTCAGATGAAGAGGTAGGCAGGAGACGTATGGTGAGGGGGTGTATGACATCCACTAACTGGGCTTTTAAAAGGTCAAAACTGCTGTTTAACACAGGGAGTCTGTTTTCTATTAAGCTCACATGCACAGAGATTCTACTTGCAGAAGCTGTAAAAATACCCAGAGATGGTAGATTTTTAACACTGCTATTATTTCTCAGTGATCTTCCTGTGTTTTAGGGTTTAATGATGAAGATTTGGTGGATATTACCATATATTCAATGTATTCATGTAATCTCACCTTGATTTAAAAATCAAGTGAAAACATATCTCACTGTTAATGCCACTTCTCTATCATATCATCATCTGACTGAGCTTTTTTTCTTACCTAGACAGTAAGTTGCAGCTACTCGAACACATTTTAATTTTACTATGTGCTCTTGTTGAACTGAACTACTTGAGTCCAATTGGATGCAACGTCATTCATTTTTTAAAAGCTTTCATCCTTTCTTGAGGATTAAGGATATATTGACTTTGTGGACCCCGACTTCATTTTACAAATGTATTTTTTAGTGTCTAACAACAGCTATTTAATGGACGGCCATAAAACCTTTTACAGTTATTCTCCTCAGGATTTATTTATTATTTTAATCTCTTTCATCTTGAGAACTATAACTTTGCTTTATAACTGAACACTTGAAAATCTTTCCTGCACTTTAGTGCAAACTAGCAAATGTTAGCCTGCAAATGCTCAGCAGACATTAGCATTTAGCTGAAAACATTACAGTGTCACAGAGCTGCTTGCACAACTGCAGACTCTTTGTCTTTTTACTATAAAAGAGTTAGAATTACCAAACTCAGTTCTTGAGAAATTAACTCTGCACTGCATTTGCAGTTAACATTTCAGAGAGACCCATGGAATCCCTATGTACATGTGAACTGTCTGCAAACCACATTGGTTTTTGTTTATGAGTACCAACCTGTTATTTAAATTTTAAAGTCCTCCTCATGGTATCAGTGAAACCCCTAAAAACTCATCTCTGTTCATCAAAAGTACATATGTTAACTAGTAGAGGTGTCTTTCCATAAAAATCCCTTCATTCCTTATATTGGCTCAACTCTACACCCTTGCAGCATTAACTAGTGTGGCTCTATGAATATGTTAATTTATCCTGGCTCCTATCTCCCTCCACCTTCCTTGACACCGCCTCACCTTTGACACTGCTCAAACACTGTAAAATTATTGTGTGTTACACAGCAGCAAGGTGTAATGTTGGAGTAGTTCATCCACACATGTTGGAACCAGATGCTCACCGATTGTGTTGACTGCGTATTTACCTCGTGATGTGTCTTCCAGCGTATAAAAAAGCTCCATATGGACATGATAACGGGATGAAAACTTGACCTTCATTGTAGGAGGCCTTTTGTTGTCTGTTCTCACTATTCTGTGCAGAAAATTAAACTCATGTACTTGCCTGAGGTACATGATTTAACAGACTGATAAGATCAGAAAGGACTCACGCTGAGCAATTATTGCAAACATTACCTAGTGGGTCTATCTTCTGCTACATTTTCCAAGTTAAATTTATAACCTGAAATTCCAGGAACTCCCAAACCTCACCTCCTTTTTCTTGCAGCGGCTCTGCTCTTCCACACTTCATCCCTCTCTTCTCCCGCTGTTGTAAAATCTAATCCTGCACTCCTATTCTTTCTCCTTCTCTCTTTCCTCTTGCATTTCCGTTTTTGCCGCCTTTATTCTCCTCTCCTCTCTGATCTGTTCTTTCTCTTGCTTTCATTCCTTCCTTCTCCTCCTTCCTGTTCCCTGCTGTGCATTGGTGATCAAAGCAGGCTCAACAGGGCAATATGTCACAGAAGAAGCTGCCTACAGGGCACCCGAGGTCCACACACATGCAGTTGAAGCTAAATGATGTTCCTGAGCTGCTCCAGTCTTGTTTATGTGCAGCCAAATTCAGGGAAATGTAGCAAATGTTCATGTCACAATGTATGAATCTGTTAGCTGCCTGCCAGCTATGTTACATCTTTTAAACTTCTGTTTGAGTCATAATGCAAAATGTGGATATTTAATCAAGACCGAGACGTAGCACACACCCGACATCTTGCTGGTACTTTGTTGTCTGTTCTGTGTAACAAGAACAAAGAATCAGATGTGAAACTCTTTCAATACATTCCTTTATTTACATCCCTCCATCTTACTCCTCCATCAACACAATGTGTCAGACCACATCTCTCAAAAACAGTACATCTGCAGAGGACTGTGTAATCTTGAATCATGGAAACAACTCATACACAGCCACATCCCTTCATTTACACTGATGATGTGTAGCTGTTTCCTCAGATTTACCAAGGATACCTATGAAGGGTATGTCTCAGAAGAATTTTTTTTTAAAACAGAAAACTGGTTTTAATCAGTTATCTGGAGATTTTCCAATCTCTGTCTTCAGAGGAACTAAAGTTGAGTCTTAATACTAATGAGAACATCTGTTTTTGGTAAATGTGGTCTGACTCAGACTTTAACACACAGTACTCCTTAAGAACTTAAAGATGCTATGCGCCAGATTTCCAGATAACACATTATAATTCTTGAATGCTCCTTTAACAGCACATGTCAATTTATTCCTTAGTCAATGTTTTAATTTGCTGTTTGCCCTAAAACCTGACATTACATCTTCTATTTGTTGAAATATCAGATTTAAAGCGCTCTGCATAGTTTATAAGGACTAATACCGTATGTTTCCTATAAATAATATGCAGACACCAAAACTCCATGAGATTTTCAATTATTGCTTGAATTATAAAGCGCTACCATGACAGATTTGGCAGTGACACATCAGGAAGGAAACCTCCCACATAGCATCTTCTAACTGGACAGGACAATACAGGCCATGAGCTCGTCCAGAGGCTGGGCTTCCCAAAACATCCACTGCTGATTACACAAGGCTGTAATACTCTAGAAGACACGGGCGTTTCAATTAAAGCAACACAGCTGTCTTCACACTACATGTTTTTTTTCTTCACATGTATAAAAAAAACATTAACCATCACTGTGAATTTCTGGTTTGTATTGAATCCACTGTTGTTCTGGAGCCACACGACTGATGAATGTTTTAGGAAACCCATTAAAATCCCCAAGAGGAACAACAGGAGCAAATGAAATCAACCCAAAAAAATATACAAAATAAAAATGAGCGCATATATGATATGTGCACAGTATATATATTTATATATGACATGGGCTCAGCAAAGTATATACAGTTATTTTTCTGTTTCTGAAATGCATAGTAACTTTTTAAGATCATAAGGTGTAAATAAATAAG
Organism: Amphiprion ocellaris; assembly: GCF_022539595.1. Taxonomy (NCBI): domain Eukaryota; kingdom Metazoa; phylum Chordata; class Actinopteri; family Pomacentridae; genus Amphiprion; species Amphiprion ocellaris. The sequence goes on from NC_072766.1 coordinate 16,912,382, forward strand.
AACATTAATTAGCGACTTTGCCCTCTAGAGCTCAAATAAATAAACTTTCATTCATGACTTGCACGGTGAACTGGGAGATAAAAACAGGAAAATGATCGGAGCTGCCTCCGGTGGAAACACTTTGTAGGGCCAGTTTGTCAAAAGGATTTGGGGTAATTTCCCTCTGGATCATCTCCTGTCTGTCCCTGCAGGTGGACGCCACGTGAAATGAAAAGCTGTTACTTCTCTACACAGCCATGCAAAGATCAAACCTCACACAGTTAACTGCATATTTTCTGCTTCTGCGTCCGTCCAAAGGAACAAAACAGTGTTTGTGCTCTTTAGCAGAGAGATAAATTTAGCACCACAATGCTATTGACAAATCATACCGATGTCATTACAGCATTTCCACTCCTCTGAAGTCAGTGTCTGTTCCTCCTGTCACCTCAGGGAGGATTAACAGCATCTCCCAGAATGCTCTCTGCTTGCAAAGCCACTCAGAAGAGAGGGTGGTGATACGGAGAACAACAGACATGATGGCAGCGATGTAGAAGAAGCATTTGAAGCGTTTTGTTCTGTATTTCAGAGGGAAACAGGCTCTTCCATATATTTATATTTGTACAAACATTTAGATCATAAACATCTCAAGCACCATAGATAATAATATTAACAAATTTTAAGTGTTGCTATCCATCCCAAAAAAATGGAACCAGGCAGAGATCTGTGCCTTTTAAACCGGCTGTCACCTTTTCTTTCAGGAATTCTCTTTCATTTCTTTAGATATTTTTGTATTTGTTCCTTTACAATGTTGGGACATAATACTGGGACTACTTAATCAACCCATAATTGTAGTCTCAATGTATTTTCAGACTAAATTCACCACTTTGTTCCAATAATCTGAAATTTAAATACTTTCTATCAATGGGTGTACCCTGCACCTGTGCCGTCCTCATTTATTTTTAAATATCTCTTTATACTCTTTTTTTCATTATCCTACTGTTATAAATAGTCTCTACATGGTCCCATTGCACTCAAATAAAAAAGGATACCTTATTATAAAACACACACATTGACGAATCATTCGGTTTCTTTTAGAATAGAGCAGAACAACACAGATACAAAGAACAGACAGTCGGCCTGTCAGTCAGTCGATGGATGTACTTAACACTGGATCAGAGAAAACATTTTCATTTCCACTCGTGTGTGACTCAGACATTTCATTGCTTTGTCAACATGAAAAAGCCATCGTATCTGTATCAGGGGAGATAGAGTGTATGAATGCCACAGAGGGTCAAAATTCAGATGTTTGTGAGTAAAGTCAAGATTAAAAAAAAAACAAAAAAACACAAGAATCTTTTTTTTTTTTCAGCTTAAACACACAACTCTTGGAAAAAGATGTGTATGTTTTTCAGTTTAGATTTTTGGTCCTTGCAACAGTTTTATGGTTTCAAAGAGGACTTGGTGTTACGTTCCGCAGGTCTCCTTCAAATTATTTTAGTTTCTCATCGATGCACCAAAGACCATACATTGAAACATACATTATTAGTTTATCATATAGTCAAACACTGACCCACAGTAAAACATCACATTTAGAAATGACCATAAATTAAAAAGATTTTTCAAAGACACTGATCTTTTGTGGGCTTTTTTTTTCTATGCTAGCACCATACTTACTGCATGTACACGAATTCAGAGAGAAATAATTGGTCTTGGTATGTGGAAATGTTCACAAGGCACTTATCCAAATCATTTTCTTTGTCCTCTTGTCTTTCTGCACAATAACACCAGGCCACTCTGTCATCAGCACTCCGTATTTACAGCCACGACTCAACTATGTAAACTCTAAAAAGTGCTCTTCCAAAACGATGAGAGATCTTCTCTTGCAGCTCTTCTTTGTCCTTCTGTTTAGAAAATGGCAGTTTTTGTTTGTCTTTCTCCCTTTTCTTCTCCTTACATTCTTAAATGTCCAGTCTGAGAGGCATCTCTGCAGTCCAGTTATATTTGTTCGCTGATCACTTGGTTTGATTTTTCCTTTCAGACTCACAACAGTCTGTTTTGGCAGCCATGTTTGTCTGATTCAAAGTGTCCACTAGATGCTGTTTAATGTCTGTTTCTGAGGTGGTTTTCAGCCCCAACAGAAAAAAATCTATGATCTCTTCTGTCTGTTGGTCTGTTGGTTATCTTTATCTCCGTTAGATTCATCTGTCCTTCTGCTGACCTACATCTGGAGGAGGCGACATGCAGGGTCAAGTATTCAGTCCATCCCTGTGTCCCTCTTCCATCCAATGAGATTTATTTGTCAAATAGATATTTTCTAAATATGTTTGATTAATTAAGGGGCAAAAGGTCCAAACATCAACACTAACTGAGTCCAGCTGTATGTCTGACTCTGTGTCCCTCCTTCTGTCTACCGATGCCGTGAAGACACATCGAAGCAGGTAATCATCATGAGATGAGCTTTGCAGAAGTTGACTCTTGTCTCCAGTTTGTCCGTGACAGTTTCCAGAGCTTCCAAATACTCCAGGGAGTCCACTTCATAGACCTGCTGTAGCTCAACTAGATGGAGATGGAAGGATAGAGAAAATGTCATTCCTCGCTAAAACACTGTTGTATATATTTTGTTTCACTCACTGCTTCAGCTTAAAATATAAGGACTGAACATTTTCTCATTGTCAAAGAAGCAACTGAAATGAACAAAAGCAGTAATTAAAATGATTAAAGTAACACGATTTGTGTTTAAGTCAAAGCCCACACATGCAGCACTTCTGTACAATGATGACACAGTGTAGCTTATTTTTAGTCAATTTTAGATACAGTCTTACTGCTCCTAACAACAAAAGCACTTTTTGTCCCGATTTCAGTAACATTTGATCAAAACTACAGTGAGTTGTTGTGTAAAATTTACATTTTAGAGGAGCCAGTGGGCCTGTAAGTGAGTGTCAGTAGTGGAAAGTAAATAAGTAGATGTACTCAAGTACAGTTTTGAGGTAGTTTGATTTTACATGGGTCCTCTCCACTACATTTCAGAAGGAAACACTGGTGCTGTACTTCAGTACATTTGACAAATTTAGTTATTTTGTTATGATCCTTCTCCAGCCCCTGCCCTTCTTTCCCCTTCTTCCTCCTTTCTCCCTTGGGTCCTGATCTGTTTCTGTTTTGACCTGTCTCTTTTTTGCTGCCTCTGTCTGTCACCTCTCCCTCCTGCTCTCCCTGCTTCACCTGCCTGCATTCTGCTACCTGCTGATAACTGCAATGAGTATCAGCTGCAGTAATCAGCTCACTCCGGACACCTGTTCACAATCACCTCTTGCAGTATGAAGCTCAGCTCATTCAGTTACACCTCGCTGGATCATAAAGGCTCACACGCCGTCATGGATTCTCTTTCCCACACTAGGACTCAGTACTCTCCCTGTATTCTTGCCTCTGCCAGCTTGTCCTCTACCCAGCCCTGTCCCAGCTTTCATTCTGTTTTTGGACTCCCCGACCCTTCTTCCTTGTCAGTTTTTGTTCCCCGTTTGGTTAGTGTGTCTTATTGTATTCAGATTGGTTTTCCATTGTTCTCGCCTTGTTAAGTTTATCTTTAGATTTTGTAGGGTTAGTGATTATTTCTCAGTTTTAGTTGGCTCAGTTTGCCTCAGTTCAGTCCTTTTCCTCGTCGATTACCTCTGCTTGTCTGTAATGTTCTGTTGATGATTTTTCGGCATTTCTGATTGGATAAAGTTTTATGTTGAATTCCGATTGTTAGCCAGTTTAGTTTTGTTCTTCCCCGCTGCTCAGTTTTCTTTATCTGCATCTGCTTTTGTTCTCGTTAGTAACATAAAACTAGTATTGCCCATTTCCCTCGTGCCTGCCAGTTTCTGTGCCTGCATTTGGATTCTCAGACTGCCCCTTGTAACATATTTGGATAATAAGTTTTTTTTTAAAAAATACAATCCATTGTTGCCGACTAAATCAGTGGTTTTCAACTTTTTAGCCACCTATAAACAAGTGTGGTCAGGGTCACATTTCTGATGTCTGAGTTGATAATAGCACCACCAAATAGTGGTTTTTTTTTTCCCCCTCTAAGCTTCTCACATAGTTTCATTTCAATAAAGGTTCAAATAATCCAATATCTCATCAAAAATTTCTTCTTTCCTCTCAGATTATTCACACAAGTCCTCAGATTTATCTGCTGTTCCTATATATAAAACTGGATATGAAGTAGTGTAAATCAGCTCCACCTGTAGCTGCTACAACAGTAATATGCTCCTTACACACGGATGCTTCACTATTCATAATCTAATCATGTCTCATATATAATAATATATCAGCCAAACTAGTACTTCTACTTCCATACTTTAACTGCACTTTGCTTGGTCATAGTAGGATTTTTCATGCTGCACTTAAACAAAGGAAACTGGAAAATAAAGGATCTGATTACTTCTTCCACCACTCGCAGGTGTCACAGACAGGGTAGGGATGTTGACAAAAATAAAGGCAACTAATGCATTGTTGGTTTTGGGCTTTGATTGGGTTTTGCTGACAATTACAAAACTAGAATAACACCAGCCTTTTCCTTTAAATGCCAACAAACTAAGCAACTGAAAAGTGAATTGTATGTGAGGGTCATTACGCTCAGAATTCAGTATGTAGAGTGTTCTTGAATGCCACGAGAGCCAGACAAAAAACAGGCAAATAAACATGGTAACTTGCAGGGATAATGAATTTTTTTCCTAGTCAATCATCTCCCAAAAACCTTTTTCTAACCATCTGAGAGCCTCTTGTCTTTCTCTCACACACACATACATGTACACTTACACTCAGTGGTCCACTTGTGCGGCTCCAGCATCAAGTACTGTTTGGTTTGTTCCAGTTCTTTCTTCAGACACTGGTACTTGGCTCGGACTTCACTGATTCGCTGCTGGCGGTGCTCCAGCAGACGAAGTCTGGCACTGACATACACCACCTCCTGACACAAAGGGAGAGGACGGACAGGCAGACAGATATGGATTTTATTCACCTCTATTTTTCCAGAGGAGCATGTTGGGAAACACATGTGGCTCTTTCTGCTTGAGATCGACACGGTTACATACATTCACACCTCAGCGACTCCCAGCGTGACCAGAGTTGTGTACTTTTGGACACTGAGCAGCTTCACATGGAGCTGTTGGGGGTTAAGTAGCTTTCTTAAGGCCGCTGCAGGGAAAATCTATATTTCATGCTTTTCTCTCCCTCCCTCTTTCCCCAAAGCTCACAGTGCTCCCTCCTTTGAATACATAAAGGTTTAACAGTGTAACCCAAAAAAAAACCTGCACCGTGCATTCATTTGCAACGATTTCATGAGTTTCACAGTTTTGCAAAGTCTTCAGAATTTCTAATCATTTGTAAAATGATATTTTAAATGTGAGACCAAGGGGAAAATTATGTAGATTTATGAAAAGTGCTCACTGTTACTACAGACTACAGTGCATGTTGATTCATTCGTTTCATGAAAATTCCTTACTTGTTGGTTTCTTCCCTCATTGATAGATTAGGTCCTTTACCTTCCAGTGTCTCATTCTTCTACAGCCTCCTCTGGTTCTTCATTAGCAGCAGTGTCCAGCAGAACGCTTACTGCCTTTTAATGTGTCCCCCAACTATTACTCAGCAAATCGGTTTCATTGGCACCAGGTGTAATGGGCCTCCTGCTCTTTTGCTTCTTTTATCTTCCATCCACATCCATTCATCTTTCTCCCTCAGCCCACCACCACAGTTTGAATCCTCATACACTTATTCTCCCTGCTTTCTTTCCTTCCTTCATCTGTTTCACCCATTTTGAAGGTTGGTTTACCTGTTTCTAATATTTGCTTTTAACCTGTCATTGCAGAAATGTGTTTTCTTATGCAGACTGACCAATAACACAATGCATCATGTCATGGCAGCTACTTTAAAACTTCATCCTGCTAAACTTCTCCTTCTGCCTTCTAACCCCCTCCCAAAGGATCTTTTCTTTTCTCACCTCACCTCATTCAGCGTATCTGAAGTTATTTATATTTTCCCCCATGTTTTTATACATGTGGGACAGTTTAGGGTGCTCATCATGAAGCATAAAGGTGTGCTACACCTCTAAAAACATCAATCATGACAGGAAAAGGACTTTGCAAATGTAAGCTTTTCTTTTGTATTTCTGGCAATAATGTGTGCAAAACAAGAATTGCTGATATTGAATTGAATTGAAAGTAAATATACAGTGTAAGTTGTAATAAACACTATTACACTTATCTGACTGAGATTATAAAACACAGCAGCAAACTATAATAAAACAGTGGACAGATGATGCAGCTGCCACACGTCACATTTAACTGATGTTTCTGTAAAATGATGGCTCCAAAGCAGGGATGGCTAATTTTTTTAAATCCCTGTTGCCTTGACTCCTCCCTCCTCGTCCTCCTTCCTCGCCTCTACTATTTGCATTTCTGGTGGGAGGGACTAAGGTGCGAGAAGAGGAGGCAAGTAAAGGAATCAAGGATGTAAAAATGAGATATAAGAAGTGGGATGAGTTTTTCCTCAACAACCCGCCAACTTGATGAAGATCAAAAGTCCAACAGGTGATCATTCCTAGCTCCTCCCTCCTCTTTACCTCAACCATTTTCGTTTTTCATCTCACCTTACTCCCTCCTTTGTCCCTCCTCTTCTGCAGTCGCTCCACATCATCTATCTCATACACCTTGATCTCAAAGGTTTCCGTTGTCGCAGTTGCACCTCGTAGGTTTGAGGGTGCGGGAGGCCCCAGTGGACCATCTACCCAGCATGCACCTGGGCTGGAGGAGGAGGAGGAAGAGGAAGTAACGGCCTGTTTGGAGGAGCGGTGAGAAGGTGATGAAGAAGAAGAGTCCAAGGTCAGTGCTGGGATCAGACGACGACGCTGGAGACCTGGAAGAACAAAATGGATGAAGACAACAATAAAGAGCATTACACGCCAGCCGAATTAATCACAGAGCGCATCCAGTGACATAAAAACACATTTGATGCTATAGTAAACACAGTCGCCCCCAAATCCTTCACTGAGATGACACCGCTAAACTTCACATCTTCTTACTGAGGAGCTCCACTGAGCTTCATTGCTTAATGATTAATATATAGCTGCACAAAGACCTATAGTACTATATATCTGCATATTAGTCCATTCTATAGGGCACCGTCAGCATGCTTGTATGTGGAAGCTGGTAGATCTCAACCTGTTGCAGCTTAAATATACTTAGGGCAAATAGACAAAGTCTGAGACAACCAAGAAAACATCTTCACCAATTTGACAGCAGGTGGTGCAGCATTTACAACAAAAGGTGGCAAAGTGTGAAAACACAGCCAGAAACACTGCAAGCAGCACAGACGTCAACAGAAGGTTGAGGAATTTCTTTGGGACACTAACAAGTGATGACACGCTTGTTGTCATGGTGACACATGACATTGCTGAAGTTGATTGTCTGAGGGGAAAAAATGCTGTATGTGTATCGTCAAAATGCTGAAAATGTTTTCATTGTTATCTTGTACTTATTTACAGCATGATCTCAGGGTCATTGCTAGCTTAGCAAAACATCTGGACCACTGGTTGCCTGGCAACCTCACAATGACATCAAGGCTCCATGAAGTGAGTGCAAGAAATAGTTTGGCACAGAACTAGAGGGCTTGATTTAGTTTCATTTGTTGCCTGTGGACAATGTGAGGTTCATTCTTTCCCCTGTTTCGATACTTAATGTTAAGCTAAGCTGCTGCCTGTAGCCTTAAATTGGACGGACAGATAAGAGAGTGGTATTGATCTTCCCATCTAACTCAGGAAAAAGAAAATATGTGTGTTTCCTTCAATGTTGAATTATTCCTTGAGCCCTTATAGCTGAGTAGTGTTTTGTCATCATTCAGTTTCACAGGATCATTCAGAATGAAAAGGCAAAAAAGAAAAAATTCATCCAGTCCTATAGCTGATAAAATAAAACCATATTCTGCTAAATACATATTTTCATGGTTTGTTTTTGAACATAATTAGAATAGAACAGAATATGAGAAAATGCTTCCTGATTGTTGTTTCCCTTCTCCATCTACTTCCATACAAATTTGCCGATTGTGTACCATCTACTTCAGTGAACACATGGTTGTAATAAAGTGCTATGGGGGCAATATAAAAATTTATTACTGTACAAACTACTATAAATTATGCAAAAGCGGGATGCTGGTAGAAAACTGTTAATGATGTAAGTTAATGTATTTATTTTAGCAGTCATTGCCCTCTTAACACAGACACTTCTTTCTAGCTGCATATTAAAGCTGTTAAACTTTAAACTTCACACATTTAAACATGATACTGAAGAAGAGCATTTCAGTTCGACGCTGTCCCATAATCAAGGATGTCACTTTATTTTTTGGTCAAATCAAAGCACAAGCAGATGACAGCTCATTTCTCACGACAGACTGAGACAGTCTAAGCTGAATTATGATAAAATAGTGTGTCTCAGTTGTGTCCATACTGGATGCATACTTTGGCAGCCACGGTATGTACTTAAAGGAAAAAGTATGTGACTGAATGAAGACAGAGGTGGGCCTGCAGCCGTCTTCCTGAAAGGGGTGTGGACTGCAGCAGCTCAACTGGATTTAAAGCTACAGATACTGAAACGGACCATTTCTAACAGGGTGAAAACCAGGTCTATTATAGTCATGATAGATTTATCCATCTGTGCAATACTTTAAGCTAAAACTGCAACTGTTGGGGCACATGACATTTCATTTACTTCTTCAAAAGAAGTCTAATATGGAACCTTTAAGTGTCCATATACTCACTAAGGATACCTTTTACATGCCTTGACACCAGGATAAGTATCTTATAGAGGAAAATGATGACAGAGCATAGATATAAACGCAGAATATTCTGAGTAAAGAGATCACAGGTGAGAGAGCAGAGAAAGAGAAGGAAGAATCACTGAAGGGAAGCAGACAGGAACTCATAAAGGAAAACTATTGTGTGTTTGAAAAGCAAAGAGAGAACAAGAAACAGATAATGGAGTGTGAAGCAAGATAAAAAGTTGACGCTTATAGATAAGAGCAGAAGGTCAGACTCCAATCTGCCCACTGCGCTACAATAAATACACAACGTGGTGTGTTCACACAAACGCTTTGCATAGAAATTGCCGACCATGTCGACAGGAAAGAGAGTTATCAGATTCAACAGGAAGTGAAAGATAAAGTGTCTGAGAGAGGAGAGAGAAAGTGGTGATTTTAATAAGGTTTCAGCTGTCTTTTGGTCTCAGTGCAGCACAGAAAGGTCAAGCAGAGACATTTGTGTTTCATTAGGAAGAAGCGTATAACAGGACAGGGGAAGATTGAGAGTCTGCAGGGAGGAGAAAGTGCAAGAGGAGAGAGAGAGAGAGTTGGATGAATGAGAAAATGTGTGAGAGGAATAAATGAAAAAAATATGAAGGGGGGAAAGTTGGTGAATAGAATTTAATGGAAGTCGAGCACAAAGACAGACTCAGGTGGAGATGTGATTACCATTTCAGTTGGACATTACTTCAGCCTCTGGTACACATGCTCTTCCTTCTTCTCACTATTTAAACTGAAATTAGTCTTCCTAAATCACAGCTGCATTATAACCAGCGTTCCTCAGTTACTGGCTTCACCTTCACATGCAGCAAACAGAGTAATCCTTCATGTCTTTGTGTCAACTTGTGGTATTTTGACAGTGAATTGGCTCCACTAATCCACTGAATCTGCTGCGGTTGAAGCAAAATAAGAGTAAATCCAGACTTTTTGCTGCTTGGCTGGAGGTGAAACTGCATCCTGCACACTTGGATGGAAAGGCTAATTCCAATTTAAATCAATAATCAGAGACACACCAGGAGGAGCTGCCTCTCTGCAATCTGATTTTATGCACATATCCATCCTCATGCTTAACCGATAGAGAGTAATTTGGCAGGCACATTAGCGGCTCTCTGTATTGTGTTCTGGTGAATATATATTCATTACAGCCTACACCAGCAGATTCCCTTTTACCATTTCACAGATGAGTGGTCAGGGTCACCTTACCTACCTGGCACCTCCTGCAACCACAGCTTTCTGCACTTTTGCCTCGCCTGATCTGTGCTTGTCTCACCAGTGGATTCTCCTCACAGTGGTGCCTGTTTTTCCCTTCTACCATTTCAATCTTACTTTCTTTTTTAAAGCTTTACCTGAAAAGCTTTGACATTTTCACCTCTACAGACATATTGATGATAAATTGAACAAAAATCTTGATATTTGGCACTGCTCACTGATTCAGGTGTTAATTATTCATTCATGAAATCTAACAAGTGCTCTTGTTGCCACAGGATGTTTAATTTAATGAGTGTATTTTTAGATCATATCTAAATTAAGGAGTACTATGGCTCTACTGTTTAAGGGAAAATAAATACATTTACCTCCCTTTCTTGCCCCCTTCATAGTTACTATCTGATTAAGTGAAAATGTATAATTGTGACCTGTATTGCTCCGACTCTTCTTGCTGCTCTTGGAGCTCCGTCGGGAGGAGGTGGTGGCTGAGCTGTGCTCACTGAGGGAGTCCTGAGCAGAGGAGGTGCTTCCTGTGTTTTCGCTGCTGTCTCTCAGCATGCTCTCGTAGCCACTGCTGCCTCCACTGTGGTAAAACAAGGCCGTCTTCCCCATGGCCGGGGGGAGCTCACCACTCAGTACGCTGCTGTTAGAGGCAACGTAAGATCAGATTTAAAGATGAGATTCAAAAAATGCATTTCCTGACATCTCTCATTGCACTTTAGCATCTACCTGTTGTCACTCGCGTGGCCGCTGCTGCAGCGGTGTGGTTTCCTGGGAGCTGTGATCTTGCTGTAGGGAGAAGGCAGAGTTTGTACCACTGCTGCCCTCTCCTCTCCCAGGCTGTCACCTCCACCACTTCCTGCTCCAGCTCCGCCTCCACTGAGAACAAAAAAGAAGAAACAGATTATTTACTGAATGCATTTTATTGACATTTTGCCTCAGAGATTTTGCTGGTTATTATTATCATGACCCAAAAATCTTTTGAAATTGATACATGCTACATTTTTTAAGATGTAAAATAAAATAGTACTAACTAACCTTGCCCCTCCAACTCCTCGTTCGTCTGCTGAATCTGTGCCTCCTCCCTGGGAGTGACTCCTGGAACGGGAGCCTGCACTTCCCTGGAGGAGCTCTGAGATTCGACCGTTCACCGCCCGGAGAGGCAGCTTGGCAGTCAGGCTTCCCCCTCGACTGCGGCTCAGAGACTGTGTAGACCAGGATCCAGGGGATGGTCCCTGCTGCTGCTGCTGCTGCTGTAGAGGACCCTGGACTGAATTCTGGGGCTGAGGAAACAGTAAATGGTTTAAGTAGATGGCTGGACAAATGAAGGCTATGACAGATTTAAGCACTTACATTTAGTTTGTTAATGCATGCGTTTCTCATGTAAAACTAAAAGTACAACAGGAAGGTCTTACAATCATTGCTAAAACATTCTTTCCTACCTTTCCATTAGGAGGAAGGCTGGAGCTGCGGCTGGTAGTTTGACTTAAAGATTTGGTGGAGAAGCTCAGCGTCTTGGTGCTGGAGGCAGACAGACTCCTGGCTTTAGGACTGCTGGTCATCAGTAGCTTACTGACCGCTGAGATCTTTGACTGGCTGCTGGTCTTGGCTGGTGACTGTGGAGCACTGCTCGGACCAGGACTGCCACTAAAACCAGGGCTGCCATTGTTACCAGTGGGAGAAGATACTGATCCGGCACGGGTGAGGCTGCGTCCAGTGCGAGGCATGGTGCTGTCCCCCCTCACTCCTCCTCCTCCTCTAAGGCTCTCGCCTCTCTCCAGGGAGAAGCAGTCATAGTGATGGGAACCACTGTGCGAGCTGTGGACTCGGCCCAGAGAGTTGGTTCTGTTTGCGAGTTGTTCCAACTTGGCGCTGAAAAGTCTACTGCTGTCGATGCTGGAGCCTCGCTGCCGAATGGCTCCTGCAGAGCCACATGCTGACACCGCTGCATCATCTGCTGAGCTGCCCAGCGATGAGACTCCATGGCTGGGCTGGTGGAGAGGACTGGCTGCCCTGTTTCGCTGCTCAAGGCTGGACTTTCGTACCGGTGGCAGAGGTGGGATTCCCCCCTTCTTGTGGGAGAAAAAAGCCTGTTTTCCATTTGATCCCCAGCGGTCAAGAGTGGCGCGGGGGCTGCAAGGAGTTGAAGTGGTGACGCCAAGATTACGGTACTCAATTCCATTGTCCAAACCATCGTGTCGGTTGAGACGGTGCCACCCGCGGGGCAGACTCGCTGTGCGGTGGATATCTGGGCTGTAGATGCTGGTCAGGCATTCACCTTGGACGACAACAGCAACCATCTCACAGCCATCCACCACTCTCTTAAAGGAGTCTGGAGATGACACCACCTCTCCACCTGAACTAGAGCTGCCATGATCCCCACCTGGTGACACAGGAATAACAATAGAAGACCATGAAATAAGAAATAACACATACTTAAAAAATTCCACTTTGAAACAACCTCTTCACTGTTCCTTACCTTCCCTGCAGGAGCTCCGATATTCTCCACTCCCAGCCTTCTCTCCTGCGTGGCTCTTTGACTGCTCGACCTCCCTCTTCTCTGGCTTCACTTCACACACAAGCTCCCTGCACCTTCCCTCCTCAGTGCCACGTTTCAACCAGGGGTCTTCGAAACTCATCTCGCTAGAAATAGAAGCTAAATGTGCTGCGTTGGATTTGACTGAGTCTTTCATTAAGCTGGTCCTCGTAGGTGAGGAGAGGATGGTGGGTTCCTGTATGACCACTGGTTTGACACAGGGGTGAACATTCATGGTGCTCTTGAAAGGAGAGATGTTACCAGGTCCAGCCAGAATTTGGATGTTAGTTTTAGCCATAGAGGGAGGCAGCTTTCTCAGCCTGTCTTTGGTTGGAGTACCTTTATCACTCAGGTTCTCTGACAGCACCAGCTCTCCTTCCAGACTCCCTCTTCTTGGGCCGCCACTGCTCTCGTAACCCTCGACTCCAAAGCTCTGGTTGGGTTCAGGATCAGCCAGTGCCTCCCCTTGCTGACTCTGTGACTGGCTGAAGCTGTGGAGAGACTGATCGGCTTCACTGCCCATGCTCAGATCACTCATCCAGGAGGAGATGGGTGAACCACAGTTGGAAATCCCTGTTGCTAAGGCTTCACCTTCTATCCGCAGCTTGGCCATTGCCACCTGCAACACAGAGCAAAGCAATTGGGTAAAACACCTTGAAATCCAAAAGACAAAGGAATACGATGTGCCTGCTCTGGTTTGAATCATTTGAATCAAATGCAAAGTAAGACAGTCACACTAACCTCTGCCATGGCAACAACCTCTGTAACTCCTGAGGTGGTTGCAGGAATTTGATAATCCTGCACGGCTCCGTCTGAGGCAGCACCACTGATAACGCTGACGGGCTGAGATGAAACGAGGGCAATTGCAGAGCCACAGTCGCTGTTGAAGCTGATGATGCTTGTTGGACGACATGCCAAACCCTGCATCTCAGCAACATCAAGGTGCTCCTCGCCTCCAGCAGCCACACTGTACACCAGCTCATCCTCCCCAAGCATGAGAGGTCCAGCTGTTCCTACAGACAGTGCTGGTCCTGAGGCTGCAAGTGGAAGAGAGAGAAAAGTGCATTACCACAGTTTTTCTTTTCTTAGTTGTTCGTTGTGATTACATGTATATTATGGTTAAGTTGTGTTCTACTGTAACTCACCATCTTTGTGCGTATCCAAAGGTATCGGTGGTACGTCGTCGTCACAGAGCGTCTCTGCTGAGCCCAGGCTGGCAGACAGAGATGGAGTTGGCTCTCGGACTTGTGGGCTCATGCCTGCAGGAGAAGTCCTGGACAGCAGAGACTCTGTGGAGGAACGGCCACTGTCTGCAGCCAAACTGTCTGCAGAATCACAAACACACGTTTGGCATTGTAATTAACTTTGTGTTCCAAGTGCAGAATACAAACACCCACTGGTACGCTGGTAATTTGGGAAACTGGCTTCACAATTGGAATGCCAAATTCAAACCACTGGTTATTAGATAAACTGTGCTGTGCTCAGGTGACTCTAACTCTCACCATATTTTACCAGACTCAATAACAGACTGTTCATACATATTTCGTCAATAGATATAAAACAAAAGGATTGGATTTCTACTCTGTGCAACAATGGTCTTGGACATGGCCAGTATTAGTAAGAGAATTTCTAAAAATTCTTTTCAAAATATATTCTATCTGTATTATAATTTATTTGAGGTCTTTATCCAAATGGGAACAACATTAAGGAGGAACAAATTTACTACTACTACTAACAAATTTGCTATACATGAACTGTGTCTGTGCCGATTTTTAGGAGAAAATTCCCATACACTAAAATATAACCAAACTGTAACAGAAAAAATGTAAGAATCATGTAAATGATGTGTTCCTTATGTATTCGGTCACTCGTGAATTTAATGGACTTGTACTATTTTGGTCCCTAAATCAAGTTTTCAAAGGAGAAAACACATTCAAAATGGGAAATTCAAACTGAGAAAATGAGGTTCAGAATGAAACGGGAGATAAAAGTGAAAAAATATTCAGTCACCATAAAAATCAATTATATATTTCAAGGTTTCAGTATAGTTCTAAGGCATAAACAGGAAAAAGATACATACTGTCTGATGTCAGAGCATCTGTGGCCTGGCCGTCCTGAGCCAGAGTGTGTGAGGACAGAGGAGGTGTTGCAGGCATCACACCTTTCTGCGTGTACACTTTACACCGCTGGGATGGGGAGGATGGAGGTCTGGAAAACAAAGAAAGATCATGATGGAGACAAAAATTATCTTCTTACACATCAGGATTGTTCAGTATTAGAACATGGAACTCACAGTACACTTTTTTTTGACAATTTCTAAATTAATTTTCATTCAAACCAAAATAAATGAATGATGTCCACAGTCAATATTATTTTCTATAGTATGTACAGTGTGTATGTGTGCTTCACCTGTACTCTGAGGTTTTGGTCAGACTAGCAATGCCGAGGCGTGGTGATCCTAGAGGACGTGCCTTCCCGTCAGTATTACTGCCCACCACATTCAGACTCTCATGGCTGTACAGACAGACAGTAAAGGAGACGTCTTATCAGTTCAAGTAATATATGTCTCAAAGGCCAATGGCAACACCTTCAAGAAAAAGTGCTTTAATTAAAGTCACAGTTCTTCCTTTTTCTGCCTAGAGTGCCACTCGTCTTCACCTGTCATGTAAATGGGAGCTTTTGGTTCTGTGCAGGGGGTTCGAGGTGATGCTGCTGCTGCCTGTAACACTCCTGGTACTAGTAACTATGGGGCATCCAGAACTCTGAGCAAGGCTGTGGATCATCGTCTGGGCCAACTCAGCCTCCTCCACCACCTCCTTGATGTCCTGCAGCTGCTGGTCATTGGTCCTCCTCCTGGATGCTGCTGCTGGAGAGGAGAAGACCTGCACTGCTCCTCCTACAGCACAAGCAGAGCCTGGAGATGGTGGACAAATCAGTGTTTTCCAAGGTGGGGGCCAAAGGCCAGGTACAAAACAGTGAAAAGGAAAATGTGCTTGATTTGACTGCCAATATAGTCAGTTCTTTGGGTCACCCAGTATAAAAATACAGAACATACAATAAATGAAATGAAATCTTTACCTGTTTTGGCTTCTGTATCCAACACAGCTGTAGAACCAGAAGCAGAGGCAGGAGCAGATGAAGATAGACATGACTCTTGTTTGGTCCCTTGTTTGTTAGCTGGAACCTCCTCGAAGGGAAACTTTGCCACCTGTAAAAACAGACAGTCATAGATGAAAAAGAGCAACATGCTATTCTTTATATGACAGTAACTGAGACGACTGGATATGATTATTGTCACATATATGTAACATGTGTTACATATATGTAACGAATGGAGACCTGAAGAAATATTTTCCCAATAAGGTAACTGGGTAAAACAAATTTAAATGTATTTTCTGTGACACAATTGAAAGAAATATTCTTATAAATTGCCATCGAAGCAGAAACTGTGACAGCAAGCTAAAGGTTACATGGAGATAATGTTAAGTAGATACAAACAAAACCCTTTTTACATTTAAATAGATAAAGTATCCAACTTGTCAGTAAAACTTTCAATGTACCACCAATTACAGATCCCATCACATGAACAGAACAATTTTACACTTCTTTTTATAATTTGCTGCTTTATCTAGATTGTCGTCTTATGCATATATATGGGTTTGTTTTTCTTTGCATAATAATGATAAAAATGATCACCTCCTCACTGCCATCAATGCAGTCCAGTCTCTCCTGCAGCTCAGCAAAGGTGTTGCACTTCAGGCACTCAGCTCCTTCCTCTGGGACGGGAGCCAACGGCTGACCGAGTAGAGACTGAGAGGACTGAGGCTGAGAGGGGCCACTGGGCTGTTCGTCTGGCTGAGACTGCACCTGCCACGGAAATCACAGAAAAGTAAGTCATCTAATATTTCCTTACATGAAATCGTCTCAACCCTGAATGTACATATCTTTGAATCACCTTGTGCTGTGTTCCAGCTGCCTGACTTTGACTTTGGGCTTGATGCTGCTCCGACGTTTTTCCTCGAAGCAAAGCAGGAATAATCGGTACGAATTCTGGTGGTCCCTCATTGTCCGTCAGCTCTCTATCTGACACCGCAGCTCCATTTGGGCCCACATAGATCACGGTGTCACATGACTGCTCGCTGCTGGAGTATTCGTCAGGGTCACTGGACAGTCGCAGCAACGGGAGGTCGGAGTCGGTGTCACCACGGTGATGGAAAGGCCTGAGGTGGGTCGGCCGACGCATGCGACCCTCCTCACAAGAACTTTCTCCCCCAGAGGAGCTGGAGGTGTATTGCTGAGGCAGGATTGGATGACAAGGAAAGTGGTGGCAGAGAAGAGCAGTGAGAGAGAATATATTCTCTTTTTTAGATTTGCAGAGTGATATGTTTTTTGGACATTTTAGCATGTAATTGACAATTCACAGTGGAGATGAAAGGAAACAGAGAATACAGAGAGGAGACAAGTAACCCACCAGCGTTAAGATCAGAACTTTAATCTAATGTAATTCAATTTAATTCATTTATTCCTCTTTCTCCCACACACTGCCTCTTTACAGTATCTCAGTACTTCAGATTTCTTTTCTAGGAGGTTCATTGTTTGAGCTCTAAAGCCCTCAGGTTACCCTCTTTTCTCTTCTGCTGAACAATTTGGAAATAAGTGAGCATTGGAAGTAATAAGTGAGAGATGATGGCAGCAACAAAAGGAGACAAAGTGAAAAATGTCATAATGTTTTTAAATGAGATCACCACAAACTGGACATCAGTTAACGTCCATACACGATTTTCACATAAGCTACAGATAATAAAACATTATGCAGTACAATGGCAAGGCAATGAGCAGGATGCATACGTCATAGGACTGTTATAAAACTGACATTGTCACCGATTAGAAGTATAAAAGGTGAGTTATGTATCCGTCTGTTTAAGGTATATTACCAGACACTGTACTTGCCTTTATCTGGACATTAATGTACCTAAAGTTTTAGTTGTATGCCATTAAGAGAAATTATCTCTCATTTTTAATGAAGCATCAAGGTTTGATTAAAACTCACCACAGTCACTTTAGTTTTCTTCTTTTTCATGCGGAGGACCCGGGAAGCAATCTGGATGGTGGAGAGGGTTTCTGAGAAATCTCTGGGTGAGGCAGAGATGTGAGCAATCATGGTGGTCCGGCAGTTCATGTTGCCTAGCGACTCCCTTAGCAACATGGTCAGCTTGCTGTCCCTGGTTACACATACACACCGAGATGTGAGCACTGCAGACATGTTGGAAACGCACACAGCCGCTTAAATATGTGACAAAACTGGTCGATTTTCTACAAGGCGCCCACATACGTCTGACATTTGACAAGGGATTATTAATAGCTCGTCTTGATCAGTGAACATGCTAAAGGTCCGTACAATAACGACACAACATCAGGCTGACATATTCCTAGAAAGGAAGCTAAGAGATGAAAAAGACAAAAATAATGGTTAATTAATTAAGGAAACAAAAGGTTTCTATTCCACACTGAAGCTCACAAAGTCTTAATAGAAGCAGTCTTGATATCATGAAGTCTAATATTGGGAGATGGTCTATGTCCCAGAGAGATTATGCCAGCAGATGGGAGAGTAAAAGTAGGCTGTGTGTTTAAGAAGAGACTTTCTCCTGGGTGGGCTACTGCAATCATTCATAGCCTTTTGTGTGTATGTGTATGTATGTATGTGTGTGTGTGTGTGTGTGTGTGTGTGTGTGTGTGTGTGTGTGTGTGTGTGTGTGTATACGTATGTGTGTGTGCTGAGGCCTGCAGGCTGACAGTGAGTACAGCTCCTCTGTGGCCCGATACCTCACGCTGCTGTCCCCCTTTTCTAAAAACACAGCCTGCAGTCAAATCTCAAACACACATATGTGTACATTCACACGCACACAAAGTATGTACACACTCCTATCTTGACCTCCTCTTTTTCATCGCTGCACTCTTCCTTTCTCTTCTTCTTTCTCAGTTTGCCGCCTCAGGCTTCAACGAACCTCCTCTTTCTTCCTCACTGTGTCTATCGCTCTGCATCAGATTAATGTAGGTGAACTCATGACTCATGAAGTATTCATTGGGATGTTAATTCAAGTGCAGGGGATGTTGGATTAGATCTTACCTTTCAGCCTGTGCTAGATTTATTGCCAGAGTTTTGCCAGGGAGGACAAACGTATATGTAACATGATGCTCTCTAATATATATATTCCTTAATCTCGATCGCAAATCTCAAGAAGAAACAGTGTGAAACTCATATGAGATTCCATCCATCATCTATACACTTCTTAATCCTCATTAGGGTCATGGAGGGGCTGGAGTCTATCCCAGCTGACTTAGGGACACCATGGATAGGTCACCAGTCTATCACAGGGCTACATATACAGACAAACAGTCACACTCACATTGACACCTACAGATAATTTAGAGTTACCAGTTAACCTCAGCATGTTTTTAGACTGTGGGAGCCACGTATGCACAGGGGGAACATGCAAACTCATGCATAACGATCCTGGGAAGGCCGGGATGCAAACCAGGGATCTTTTAGCTGCAAGGCAAAAGTGGTACCCACCAAGCCACTGTGCAGCCCGTCGTATGAGATTGAACTGCTAAATTAATCCTGACTTTTCTGGAGTGTGCTGGAATTTGGAACAAAGCTCATTTTGCTAATACTGAGAACTGTGATTGCCAAAATAGACACTGGTGAAGGGAAAAGTTTGGCCGTGTTTGATAAAGAGTCAGAGAAAGTCTTGGTGCTTTATGATTCAATAGGGGTTCTGCCAAAGGAGAAATATGGCAGACCAGTTGGGAAATTGTCTGATTTTGGAGAAGGAGCTGTGCAGAGTGTCTGGTGAGAAAGATTCATGTATAGTAAATGGCTGTTTGGGATTGCATTTGGCTGCTTGAAATCTTGCAAAAGCCCAACTGTGGGTTTTGTGGCTGCCTCTTTTCTTGAACTGGGAGGCTATAAACGCAAAAGTCCAAAAGTATAGAGATCAACAATAGATTCACTGGTTACCTAGCAACAGTACAGGCACAGGACAAGGATTATGAGAACAGGATGGGACCCTATCCTGAGAGCAGTGAAGCATTGCAAGAGCAGCTCAGCAACTGTGATGAAAGAAAACGAGCAGAGTTCCAGGACTCAACCTGAATTTAAACACATTTTTTCCAATATTGTCACATCACAAGAAACAGTGTCAGTTAGTGGCTGCACTGGTTTCTAGATGGAAAAGTTGATTGGTCATTTGTTTTATCAATCACTGTGGCTCAGACTGGATGTATCACTAAATTGTTCTGTGCAGACATTCATGATCTCCACATTATGAAACCAGCTGATGACTTTTGTGAACACCTGAATTTTCTTCTGGCACCAACATGAGGTTGACTTCTTGTGGTAAAATTCTATACAGCTATTCATGCAAATCAATAAAAGTAAAGTTATTCAAAGCAGCCAAAGGGATTTTTAAAATTATACTTTGTCCGATGTGTTATGATTTTGCTTTATAAATATATACCTTCAAAACTAATGACATTCCCATCGGGCGTAGGTCTTTGTATTTGATGTTAATTAGACATGTTGGTAGAATAGAATAGAATAGAATAGAATAGAATAGAATAGAATAGAATAGAATAGAATATTAGTCTGGCAAGTTGCTTATCCCTCATGCAAACACTGTAGTCACACCAGATAAACAACAAAGGCACATAAATATTTGTATGACAACACTGATCGTCTTTCTTTTTTCTTCAGAAAATGGAGCTGCTTAAATGCACAGACACTTTTTAAAAGTAGTCCTGCAGTGACCCACTCTATCGGTCATGTTTTCAACAGTGTCAGACTTGCATTAGTAGTTGGTTATCGAGCAGTGGCAGAGACACAGCATCGATTGTTGAACCAGTCCAATCCCATCGCACAGTCTGAGTCGCCAGTGCCAAACCAGACTCAGCAAAGCTTTGCTTACAGCTTCACTGCTAAGTCGCAGGTTGTTTTGCAATGTAAATGCAAAAGCTGGTGATTAAATTAACCCAGCTAGAAGCACAGAGCTACACAGCCTTAAGGAGAGAGGAAGAGTGAGAAGAAGGGAGGGAAGTAAAGAGGAATTAGAGAACAGATCGGTAAAAGGAGGACATTTACAGTATCATATACTGTACATACACTGAGCGGCTACAAGTCACTACAGCGATTATGATTTTTTTTTTCTATTCTATGCATTTTTTTTAATCCACCTGATTACCTCTGGCTACAGTCTCTGACTCTGTTATCTCTCCCTCTCCCTTTCTCCTTCGCTCTCATTGCCAGTCAGTTAACCAGCAAAATGAATGTGATGAATATGTAACAGCAGCTGTTGTTGTTTATAACGCTGAGTCCCCCAAACCTGAAGCACCTTAAGAAAACTGCCTTCCTTTCCTTTTCTCCTCCAGCACCAAAACATCCTGCTCTCCTCCTCAATCTTCTCCTCACTCCTCTCCTCATTTCTTTCACCCAGTTGTTAATTTGGCCTCTCATATCCTCCTCTTCAATTTCTGCTTCAGTTTCTGCTCCTTTAATCAGAGCATCTTAGCACACATCCCCTCTCTTCTAGCCTCCTCTCTCCTACACTCACACCAACCTACTTGTATGGGATGTGTTTGCTCCCGTTGACCAGGGCCAAGATCACGTTGCCGAGGGCGGACAGAGAAAGACACAGAGGGGCCGAGCTGGGTGAGGAGTTCTCCTTGCTTTTCCCACCACCTCCACCTCCGAGTACTTTAACATCACAGCTGCCCAGGTCCAGCAGATGGAGGCGACTGCGACCTCCTGACACTAGCAGAAGAGAAAAAATGGGTCAAGAATGAAGGAGAGACAGAAGTCAGTGAGGGGTGGGGATGTAAGAGAAAAAGGTTGAACAGATCGTAGATTTATGTAGATTTCACAACTTAAATATGTTAATGCAGTACTGAATAATGTTTGTAATCAAGTCAATTGATTTTCAAATCAATGAACAACGTCTGCAGCAGTAAGTTTGCAAGACAAACGGTGTATGGTCTCACATTAGGTGCTTATTTCATCCTTAAATATTCACTTGCCTGCATGTGCTATCTCTATGTCTTTCTCTCATACATAAGCAAAGATAAATACACATTTCTGCTCATGTCTCTCACACTCCCACGAGTGCACTGAAAGTAGCTATTATCAGTGATACTTTGGTCAGACATCTGTCACATTCTCTCTTTGTCAAACGCACAGCTGCTCAACGCTTCCCCAGCAATGCAACTCGCTTATTTTTAAATACTGATGGAAAAAATAAAAACACAGAATACATAGTCAGCGGTAGATATGTGCACAACTCTGTCAAGGAGTTTGATTTTTAAGAACACGTGTGCAGATCAATCTACATATATGTTCTTAAATATCATGCTATTATTAAAAAACAGCATATTTACATCTCCTTTTATACAACTGCAATTATAAGGTGTCAGAGTGACAACAGGTAATATGTGATATAATAATATTAGTGATAATAGTGTGGTATTGTGTAGTAGTGAGCTATGTACATTAACTGTTGTTGTTGTGGTGTCTAGTTGTTGATAATAATTAGAGAAAGTAGCACCAGTAATAGCAGCGATAACCACAATGACAGTGTTGGAGTGAACAGTACTTACTCCCTCCTTTTCCTGTCTTTTCCATACGATACTGGTATATGTGTAATGTAAACAGCATATGTGAATTCCTGTGTTCTTCCTCTGTGGTGTTGGGGCGTTGGCTGCTGTGGCGAGCTGCTATGGCTGCATCCAGGAACCAGGCTGCCTTTTCTGGTGTCGGGGCACGAAGTTCCGACTGGTTCTGGAGCTGCAAAATGTGTAGAAGAGGGAAAAAAGAGTGAATTTTACACTTTTATAGACATGATAAGGAAGCAGCAGTGAGTGGCCAGAGGACAGACAGCCAGACAGGAGGAAAGGTGCCGCTTCATCTTAGCTTGAGGGACTCAGTTTGCCCACCAAAAAGTCCCTAAACATTGATAATAGTGTGTACTGTCAGGATTTAGCATGTAGGGGACTGACTGGCATATTCTAATAGAGCATTTCTAATGTGCCTGCAGGTATGTCAGAAAGAAGTAGAGGGAAGCAGAGAGAGGGTGTGTGTGTGTGTGTGTGTGTGTGTGTGTGTGTGTGTGTGTGTGTGTGTGTGTGTGTGTGTGTGGCACTGCAGGATATTATTACTGATGAGATTATGTCAGATTAGTTAAGGATTACACAGATGTGCTTGTATCAGACTCTCTAATCCTATAAACATATAACTGCACTCACACACACAGACTGGGGCTCACCCACTGTCACTCAGTTGTTTTTGGCATTTTTCTGCATACAAACACTATTCAGATTACTGCTGTGTAGTTACTTGTAAACGAATGATGGTCACAATTAGATTTAATGCCATGTGAGCAGCCCTTTGTCTTCTGAATCTTGGTCATCAATTGGTAATTATCAAAGACATTTTTTAAAAAAAAGAAGCTTGAATAAATAAGAAGCCATTTCAGAGTTGTTTTTCCACATCTGGTCATGTGAAGTCTTTTTCATTTCTGTTTGTTCTGTGGTTTAGCCAGTCAAAAGCTGTACCTACAGATGAATTAATCAGCCAATTATTTGTAAACCGTCATGCTTTTATGGATAAAAACAGTCTAACAGCATACTAAACCTGCACACTATACCGTACTGTATCCAAGGTGAATGTCTATGTGTGTGCAAGCATGCCACAGGAGCTTAGACAACAGAGAACTGCCTGAGGCGAAAAAGAACAAAGGTAAAGCATATTGACACAAGGCCTGAGGCTCTTCATGCACACACTCACATAACTGAATCTACAGCAGCCGTTACATAAACTAATTCATTCATTCATTCAGGCTTTATTTACACTCAGAGCACACTGAGGTATGAAGCCCTCGTTTACAATGTAACTCAGTAAGATAATAAAATATGTCAAAACACAAATAATAAAGTTAGATAGCAACGAAATATTCTAACAAACTTAGTAATATATTAAAAACATGATTTTGAGCATTTTCGCTTTAAAAAAAAGAATGAATCAACTAAAACAAGAAAATAAAAAATCTGAATTACCCAATTCACGAATCTGTCAGCTGTGTGTGTGTGTGTGTGTGTGTGTGTGTGTGTGTGTGTGTGTGTGTGTGTGTGTGTGTGTGTGTGTGGGTGTGTGTGTGTGTGTACCTGCATGCCACAGATAGGGTCCTCACACAGGTAGACTCCAGGTGACTGTCCATCTTGTAAACTCCCTGTAGCCACTTCAGACAGCAGATCCTTCAGGTTCTCCTCTTTTCCCCAAACCTACACAAACACACACACATTGACCAATAGTAGTCACCTCACTTTATTTTCTGTCAGACTTTTATGTTTTCAAAGCTGATCTATGATCTCATCTGCTCTAACCAATCTGAAAGGAAAAATCTAGCCTTCACAAACTCGTATTAGAGAGAAGTCACTCCTAAGTTGTGGCTGCTAGGGGAACTACAATTGCAGATGCAAAAAAAAAAAAACTAAAAAGACTCCTTAAAGTTTGTCGCTCTGTGTCAGTATGGAGAAGACTGTGAAGCTGTGAGGGAGAAAGTAAAGAATAAGTTCAAAAGCCTCTGAAATACATTTTTCGAAGCAAACCCTCTGAATCCCAAGCAGTTTGGGGGCATTTTCTTTTGTTCCTGTCACATTTCTTCTCACTGTGGGCTCATTTTTACTGCACTATGAAGTCCAAACCTCTATGGAAACAGCACAGCTATGGCTAGAAGTAGACAGAACTCAAAAATGTATTTGTGCGGCTAAAGACAGTTATAGTGCCATAAATCATTTAAAATACTCATTTTGTTGACCATTTATTTTCCAAAAATTTTAAAAATCATGTAATTAACATATACACTATTCCAAGTGCCCACAAGTGTTACCAGTACTACAAAAAAAAGTTGACTTTGCATATCATAGACATTTTACTATTGGTCAAATTAAATTTTTAATTTGTTTCCTTTTGTCTACTATCTGCTCTGTGTAAACACAATTTGCAGTTCAGCTGAATAGTCTCTGATTTTTTTTTTGTGTAACATCTGTGTCACTTATGGCTTCCCAGTTGCATTGAAGCATGCAGAATTTTAGCTTTTTTTTTTTTTTTTTTTTTACAGAATTTGATTTCTAGCAGCAATATAGTTTGGAAGGATTTTTAGATAAGACAAATAAAAATAAACAGATTTTGATGGAATGTCACGATTTGAATTTTGAAAAGGCTTACATTTGGTTTCGTTTCACAAAGGAACGGCATGTCATAGATAAGTAGTTCATGGACAGTCAGAACAGTTCGACATTTTATGATTCTTTCTGCTTTTATACTTTCTGATAAATGGTGTGGTTTTGTAAAGACAACATACCTTTTCAAACCTGCTGGTGGAGGTTCAGAAAGTTAGTCTTTGTGTTTGACAGATTTATGTTTAAGATAGGAGGCTAATATTGAATTTTGTTGTACTCATTACAATCATTTTGTTGTCACAGTTAATGAACAGAAGGATGAAGCTTCTACAAAACATGAATGCTAAAGACATGATATTATGAAGTCTAGTCTAGGTTGTCAGATACTGTGATTTCTAAACATGAGGGCAGACATCAGCTTTTTGGTGTGTTTCTGTGTTATCATGTTTGGTACAAGGCCAAAAATAAAATGGTCCACCGAGAGGTATTTTCTGAAAATGTTCAGGGCCCTGAACTGTACCAATGTACCAAATTTCATAATGCCAAGTAAACAAAAAAATATGACCATTATAGGACACTGATGTCAGACTCTACACTGCCGGTACAACAGCCACAATGATTTGGAAAAGAGACTGTCAGTAGCCTCATTTATCAGATGTCTGTATCAGCCATGGCACCTGTTTGACTCTGCGGGGAACGTTTCAAATCGAGGTTTCATTTCTAGCACTGACCTCGACAGCGGAGACGCGAACAGAGAAACGTGCTCCTGTTTTCTCTTTCCTCTCATTGATGAGCTTAAATAGCCAGGAGATAGCGCAGGGGATTATACCCAGAGTCTGGAGAGAGTCGTCCCGGCCAATCATTGTGTAGGATTTACCTGCATGACAGACACACAGACA
Source organism: Amphiprion ocellaris (assembly GCF_022539595.1). Taxonomy (NCBI): domain Eukaryota; kingdom Metazoa; phylum Chordata; class Actinopteri; family Pomacentridae; genus Amphiprion; species Amphiprion ocellaris. The sequence goes on from NC_072766.1 coordinate 16,938,056, forward strand.
GACAAAACAGAGGAAGAGTGAACAAAAAAAAGATGGAAATCTATCAAAAAAAAAGGAGTATCATCAAAAACACTCATAGAAAAAAAATCATATGAATAGATGCATTTGTGTGTGAGTGTGTGAACATGCGAGTGCACGTGAGGCCTCTGGGTGTGCCCCTTTCAGTCACAAGACGATGATTATCCCACACCTGCTCTGTCTGTCAGAAGTTGGAGATCAAACATACACAAAGCCATATGCCACACCCAACAATCACGCTGACATGAGCACTTACACGAAAAGCAGAGGACATCAAAAGCCTGACTGCTCTGATGCAGAGCAGAGAAAAGTGTCTGATTTGTTCTGAGGAAGGATGGAGGGAAGGATGTCAGCTGCAGTGTAGCTTTACATTGTTCTCCCTTAAGGTTTCCTTCAGCATCTAGACTTGGCATCAAACCAAAGATGCATTCTGTGATTTGTCACAAAACGTGCTAAAAACTGGAGGCGATAGAAGACACTCAACAAAAAGGGCATATTAGTGACTGAGAAAAGCCTGTATGATTGTTTCTGTGGCGCTGAAATAAAACCAAAGTGCTCCTAAATAAATGGTAAAGAATTCATTTAATGTTTGAATCAGCTGTCTAAAAATAGGTCCCTTAAAACAACACTGGGCCATTTACTTTGATTTATCTGATTTTCCATTTAATTTCTTTTCATTTAACAAGCCAGATGGATTCTCTCAGTCGTAATGGCGCGATGTGGCACCACAACCACAGATCAACTCAACAACCTTCCTTCCTCTTACTTGCTTCTCAAGGTTGTTTGTACAGAGTCTTGAAGTGCACAACTATGTGAGCATATCTGTGGCTCTACAATGTTTCCCTCTGCTCTGACCACTGCAGGCTGTCAAATCATGGTCATCTCGCTGACTGCTCCACTGACTAACACAATGCTGCAACACAGTGACACTACAGGCAATACAGCAGTGCTAGTGTGTCCAGGTCTGTCCAGATGATGTATATTCCTGGTAATTGGTCTCATCAAGCCAAGAAATCGATGCTGTCGTAGAGAAAGTGAACAGGGTGAGAAGGTGTGAGTGTAAAACAGATTCGCATTATGAGTTCAAATATATGCATACATGAGCTTACACACACACACACACACACACACACACACACACACACACACAGACACACACACACACACACACACACACAGACACACATATACCTCATCATTACAAAAAAATTATCCACACACAACCAATA